>NW_026909468.1:0-48621 GCF_033115175.1 Lepus europaeus
GGGATGTGGTGCACCTTGTGCGTAGAAGCCCTGCACACAGGCAAGAAGCCCCCCAGGCCCGCGGGCGCGCCCGACCCTGGAGCCCCCTGGCTGGCTGCAGCCACAGGGAACGGGGGTTCTGAGTTGGCAGCCCCCATTCCCGAAGCATCCACGGGCAGTTCCCCGAAGGGCTGACACCGGCTGCGCCTCAGCAGCCAGACAACCTCCCTCCCTCTGGTCGGGCACTGCAAGCCACACAGCCACTTGTGTCCCCTGTGTCCCTGGAGGCCGCAGCGCGTTTTGGGTTTTGGCGCGGACGGGCCCCTCTCGGCTTCCGTAGTCCATTTGCCCCGGAGCCTGCCAGACCCCTTGCCCCAGGGGCGGGCCCTGCTGAGTCCCCGAGTGCCTCCTGAGTTCCTGCCACCACCCTTGGGCCGGGATGTGGTGCCACCTTGTGCGTAGAAGCCCTGCACACAGGCAAGAAGCCCCTAGGCCCGCGGGCGCGCCCGACCCTGGAGCCCCCTGGCTGGCTGCAGCCACAGGGAAACGGGGGTTCTGAGTTGGCAGCCCCCATTCCCGAAGCATCCACGGGCAGTTCCCCGAAGGGCTGACACCGGCTGCGCCTCAGCAGCCAGACAACCTCCCTCCCTCTGGTCGGGCACTGCAAGCCACACAGCCACTTGTGTCCCCTGTGTCCCTGGAGGCCGCAGCGCGTTTTGGGTTTTGGCGTGGACGGGCCCCTCTCGGCTTCCGTAGTCCATTTGCCCCGGAGCCTGCCAGACCCCTTGCCCCAGGGGCGGGCCCTGCTGAGTCCCTGAGTGCCTCCTGAGTTCCTGCCACCACCCTTGGGCCGGGATGTGGTGCCACCTTGTGCGTAGAAGCCCTGCACACAGGCAAGAAGCCCCCCAGGCCCGCGGGCCCGCCCGACCCTGGAGCCCCCTGGCTGGCTGCAGCCACAGGGAACGGGGGTTCTGAGTTGGCAGCCCCCAATCCCGAAGCATCCACGGGCAGTTCCCCGAAGGGCTGACACCGGCTGCGCCTCAGCAGCCAGACAACCTCCCTCCCTCTGGTCGGGCACTGCAAGCCACACAGCCACTTGTGTCCCCCTGTGTCCCTGGAGGCCGCAGCGCGTTTTGGGTTTTGGCGCGGACGGGCCCCTCTCGGCTTCCGTAGTCCATTTGCCCCGGAGCCTGCCAGACCCCTTGCCCCAGGGGCGGGCCCTGCTGAGTCCCTGAGTGCCTCCTGAGTTCCTGCCACCACCCTTGGGCCGGGATGTGGTGCCACCTTGTGCGTAGAAGCCCTGCACACAGGCAAGAAGCCCCCCAGGCCCGCGGGCGCGCCCGACCCTGGAGCCCCCTGGCTGGCTGCAGCCACAGGGAACGGGGGTTCTGAGTTGGCAGCCCCCATTCCCGAAGCATCCACGGGCAGTTCCCCGAAGGGCTGACACCGGCTGCGCCTCAGCAGCCAGACAACCTCCCTCCCTCTGGTCGGGCACTGCAAGCCACACAGCCACTTGTGTCCCCCTGTGTCCCTGGAGGCCGCAGCGCGTTTTGGGTTTTGGCGCGGACGGGCCCCTCTCGGCTTCCGTAGTCCATTTGCCCCGGAGCCTGCCAGACCCCTTGCCCCAGGGGCGGGCCCTGCTGAGTCCCCGAGTGCCTCCTGAGTTCCTGCCACCACCCTTGGGCCGGGATGTGGTGCCCACCTTGTGCGTAGAAGCCCTGCACACAGGCAAGAAGCCCCCCAGGCCCGCGGGCGCGCCCGACCCTGGAGCCCCCTGGCTGGCTGCAGCCACAGGGAACGGGGGTTCTGAGTTGGCAGCCCCCATTCCCGAAGCATCCACGGGCAGTTCCCCGAAGGGCTGACACCGGCTGCGCCTCAGCAGCCAGCCAACCTCCCTCCCTCTGGTCGGGCACTGCAAGCCACACAGCCACTTGTGTCCCCTGTGTCCCTGGAGGCCGCAGCGCGTTTTGGGTTTTGGCGCGGACGGGCCCCTCTCGGCTTCCGTAGTCCATTTGCCCCGGAGCCTGCCAGACCCCTTGCCCCAGGGGCGGGCCCTGCTGAGTCCCCGAGTGCCTCCTGAGTTCCTGCCACCACCTTGGGCCGGGATGTGGTGCCACCTTGTGCGTAGAAGCCCTGCACACAGGCAAGAAGCCCCTAGGCCCGCGGGCGCGCCCGACCCTGGAGCCCCCTGGCTGGCTGCAGCCACAGGGAACGGGGGTTCTGAGTTGGCAGCCCCCATTCCCGAAGCATCCACGGGCAGTTCCCCGAAGGGCTGACACCGGCTGCGCCTCAGCAGCCAGACAACCTCCCTCCCTCTGGTCGGGCACTGCAAGCCACACAGCCACTTGTGTCCCCTGTGTCCCTGGAGGCCGCAGCGCGTTTTGGGTTTTGGCGTGGACGGGCCCCTCTCGGCTTCCGTAGTCCATTTGCCCGGAGCCTGCCAGACCCCTTGCCCCAGGGGCGGGCCCTGCTGAGTCCCTGAGTGCCTCCTGAGTTCCTGCCACCACCCTTGGGCCGGGATGTGGTGCCACCTTGTGCGTAGAAGCCCTGCACACAGGCAAGAAGCCCCCCAGGCCCGCGGGCGCGCCCGACCCTGGAGCCCCCTGGCTGGCTGCAGCCACAGGGAACGGGGGTTCTGAGTTGGCAGCCCCCAATCCCGAAGCATCCACGGGCAGTTCCCCGAAGGGCTGACACCGGCTGCGCCTCAGCAGCCAGACAACCTCCCTCCCTCTGGTCGGGCACTGCAAGCCACACAGCCACTTGTGTCCCCTGTGTCCCTGGAGGCCGCAGCGCGTTTTGGGTTTTGGCGCGGACGGGCCCCTCTCGGCTTCCGTAGTCCATTTGCCCCGGAGCCTGCAGACCCCTTGCCCCAGGGGCGGGCCCTGCTGAGTCCCCGAGTGCCTCCTGAGTTCCTGCCACCACCCTTGGGCCGGGATGTGGTGCCACCTTGTGCGTAGAAGCCCTGCACACAGGCAAGAAGCCCCCCAGGCCCGCGGGCGCGCCCGACCCTGGAGCCCCCTGGCTGGCTGCAGCCACAGGGAACGGGGGTTCTGAGTTGGCAGCCCCCATTCCCGAAGCATCCACGGGCAGTTCCCCGAAGGGCTGACACCGGCTGCGCCTCAGCAGCCAGACAACCTCCCTCCCTCTGGTCGGGCACTGCAAGCCACACAGCCACTTGTGTCCCCTGTGTCCCTGGAGGCCGCAGCGCGTTTTGGGTTTTTGCGCGGACGGGCCCCTCTCGGCTTCCGTAGTCCATTTGCCCCGGAGCCTGCCAGACCCCTTGCCCCAGGGGCGGGCCCTGCTGAGTCCCCGAGTGCCTCCTGAGTTCCTGCCACCACCCTTGGGCCGGGATGTGGTGCCACCTTGTGCGTAGAAGCCCTGCACACAGGCAAGAAGCCCCCCAGGCCCGCGGGCGCGCCCGACCCTGGAGCCCCCTGGCTGGCTGCAGCCACAGGGAACGGGGGTTCTGAGTTGGCAGCCCCCATTCCCGAAGCATCCACGGGCAGTTCCCCGAAGGGCTGACACCGGCTGCGCCTCAGCAGCCAGCCAACCTCCCTCCCTCTGGTCGGGCACTGCAAGCCACACAGCCACTTGTGTCCCCTGTGTCCCTGGAGGCCGCAGCGCGTTTTGGGTTTTGGCGCGGACGGGCCCCTCTCGGCTTCCGTAGTCCATTTGCCCCGGAGACCCCTTGCCCCAGGGGCGGGCCCTGCTGAATCCCCGAGTGCCTCCTGAGTTCCTGCCACCACCCTTGGGCCGGGATGTGGTGCCACCTTGTGCGTAGAAGCCCTGCACACAGGCAAGAAGCCCCTAGGCCCGCGGGCGCGCCCGACCCTGGAGCCCCCTGGCTGGCTGCAGCCACAGGGAACGGGGGTTCTGAGTTGGCAGCCCCCATTCCCGAAGCATCCACGGGCAGTTCCCCTAAGGGCTGACACCGGCTGCGCCTCAGCAGCCAGACAACCTCCCTCCCTCTGGTCGGGCACTGCAAGCCACACAGCCACTTGTGTCCCCTGTGTCCCTGGAGGCCGCAGCGCATTTTGGGTTTTGGCGCGGACGGGCCCCTCTCGGCTTCCGTAGTCCATTTGCCCCCGGAGCTTGCTAGACCCCTGGCCCCAGGGGCGGGCCCTGCTGAGTCCCCGAGCGCCTCCTGGGTTCCTGCCACCACCCTTGGGCCGGGATGAGGTGCCACCTTGTGCGTAGAAGCCCTGCACACAGGCAAGAAGCCCCTAGGCCCGCGGGCGCGACCCGACCCTGGAGCCCCCTGGCTGGCTGCAGCCACAGGGAACGGGGGTTCTGAGTTGGCAGCCCCCATTCCCGAAGCATCCACGGGCAGTTCCCCGAAGGGCTGACACCGGCTGCGCCTCAGCAGCCAGACAACCTCCCTCCCTCTGGTCGGGCACTGCAAGCCACACAGCCACTTGTGTCCCCTTTGTCCCTGGAGGCCGCAGCGCGTTTTGGGTTTTGGCGCGGACGGGCCCCTCTCGGCTTCCGTAGTCCATTTGCCCTGGAGCCTGCCAGACCCCTGGCCCCAGAGGTGGGCCCTGCTGAGTCCCCGAGCGCCTCCTGAGTTCCTGCCACCACCCTTGGGCCGGGATGAGGTGCCACCTTGTGCGTAGAAGCCCTGCACACAGGCAAGAAGCCCCCAGGCCCGCGGGCGCGCCCGACCCTGGAGCCCCCTGGCTGGCTGCAGCCACAGGGAACGGGGGTTCTGAGTTGGCAGCCCCCATTCCCGAAGCATCCACGGGCAGTTCCCCGAAGGGCTGACACCGGCTGCGCCTCAGCAGCCAGACAACCTCCCTCCCTCTGGTCGGGCACTGCAAGCCACACAGCCACTTGTGTCCCCTGTGTCCCTGGAGGCCGCAGCGCGTTTTGGGTTTTGGCGTGGACGGGCCCCTCTCGGCTTCCGTAGTCCATTTGCCCCGGAGCCTGCCAGACCCCTTGCCCCAGGGGCGGGCCCTGCTGAGTCCCTGAGTGCCTCCTGAGTTCCTGCCACCACCCTTGGGCCGGGATGTGGTGCCACCTTGTGCGTAGAAGCCCTGCACACAGGCAAGAAGCCCCCCAGGCCCGCGGGCGCGCCCGACCCTGGAGCCCCCTGGCTGGCTGCAGCCACAGGGAACGGGGGTTCTGAGTTGGCAGCCCCCAATCCCGAAGCATCCACGGGCAGTTCCCCGAAGGGCTGACACCGGCTGCGCCTCAGCAGCCAGACAACCTCCCTCCCTCTGGTCGGGCACTGCAAGCCACACAGCCACTTGTGTCCCCTGTGTCCCTGGAGGCCGCAGCGCGTTTTGGGTTTTGGCGCGGACGGGCCCCTCTCGGCTTCCGTAGTCCATTTGCCCGGAGCTGCCAGACCCCTTGCCCCAGGGGCGGGCCCTGCTGAGTCCCCGAGTGCCTCCTGAGTTCCTGCCACCACCCTTGGGCCGGGATGTGGTGCCACCTTGTGCGTAGAAGCCCTGCACACAGGCAAGAAGCCCCCCAGGCCCGCGGGCGCGCCCGACCCTGGAGCCCCCTGGCTGGCTGCAGCCACAGGGAACGGGGGTTCTGAGTTGGCAGCCCCCATTCCCGAAGCATCCACGGGCAGTTCCCCGAAGGGCTGACACCGGCTGCGCCTCAGCAGCCAGACAACCTCCCTCCTCTGGTCGGGCACTGCAAGCCACACAGCCACTTGTGTCCCCTGTGTCCCTGGAGGCCGCAGCGCGTTTTGGGTTTTGGCGCGGACGGGCCCCTCTCGGCTTCCGTAGTCCATTTGCCCCGGAGCCTGCCAGACCCCTTGCCCCAGGGGCGGGCCCTGCTGAGTCCCTGAGTGCCTCCTGAGTTCCTGCCACCACCCTTGGGCCGGGATGTGGTGCCACCTTGTGCGTAGAAGCCTGCACACAGGCAAGAAGCCCCCCAGGCCCGCGGGCGCGCCCGACCCTGGAGCCCCCTGGCTGGCTGCAGCCAACAGGGAACGGGGGTTCTGAGTTGGCAGCCCCCATTCCCGAAGCATCCACGGGCAGTTCCCCGAAGGGCTGACACCGGCTGCGCCTCAGCAGCCAGACAACCTCCCTCCCTCTGGTCGGGCACTGCAAGCCACACAGCCACTTGTGTCCCCTGTGTCCCTGGAGGCCGCAGCGCGTTTTGGGTTTTGGCGCGGACGGGCCCCTCTCGGCTTCCGTAGTCCATTTGCCCTGGAGCCTGCCAGACCCCTGGCCCCAGAGGCGGGGCCCTGCTGAGTCCCCGAGCGCCTCCTGAGTTCCTGCCACCACCCTTGGGCCGGATGAGGTGCCACCTTGTGCGTAGAAGCCCTGCACACAGGCAAGAAGCCCCCCAGGCCCGCGGGCGCGCCCGACCCTGGAGCCCCCTGGCTGGCTGCAGCCACAGGGAACGGGGGTTCTGAGTTGGCAGCCCCCATTCCCGAAGCATCCACGGGCAGTTCCCCGAAGGGCTGACACCGGCTGCGCCTCAGCAGCCAGACAACCTCCCTCCCTCTGGTCGGGCACTGCAAGCCACACAGCCACTTGTGTCCCCTGTGTCCCTGGAGGCCGCAGCGCGTTTTGGGTTTTGGCGTGGACGGGCCCCTCTCGGCTTCCGTAGTCCATTTGCCCCGGAGCCTGCCAGACCCCTTGCCCCAGGGGCGGGCCCTGCTGAGTCCCTGAGTGCCTCCTGAGTTCCTGCCACCACCCTTGGGCCGGGATGTGGTGCCACCTTGTGCGTAGAAGCCCTGCACACAGGCAAGAAGCCCCCCAGGCCCGCGGGCGCGCCCGACCCTGGAGCCCCCTGGCTGGCTGCAGCCACAGGGAACGGGGGTTCTGAGTTGGCAGCCCCCATTCCCGAAGCATCCACGGGCAGTTCCCCGAAGGGCTGACACCGGCTGCGCCTCAGCAGCCAGACAACCTCCCTCCCTCTGGTCGGGGCACTGCAAGCCACACAGCCACTTGTGTCCCCTGTGTCCCTGGAGGCCGCAGCGCGTTTTGGGTTTTGGCGCGGACGGGCCCCTCTCGGCTTCCGTAGTCCATTTGCCCCGGAGCCTGCCAGACCCCTTGCCCCAGGGGCGGGCCCTGCTGAGTCCCCGAGTGCCTCCTGAGTTCCTGCCACCACCCTTGGGCCGGGATGTGGTGCCACCTTGTGCGTAGAAGCCCTGCACACAGGCAAGAAGTCCCCCAGGCCCGCGGGCGCGCCCGACCCTGGAGCCCCCTGGCTGGCTGCAGCCACAGGGAACGGGGGTTCTGAGTTGGCAGCCCCCATTCCCGAAGCATCCACGGGCAGTTCCCCGAAGGGCTGACACCGGCTGCGCCTCAGCAGCCAGACAACCTCCCTCCCTCTGGTCGGGCACTGCAAGCCACACAGCCACTTGTGTCCCCTGTGTCCCTGGAGGCCGCAGCGCGTTTTGGGTTTTGGCGCGGACGGGCCCCTCTCGGCTTCCGTAGTCCATTTGCCCCGGAGCCTGCTAGACCCCTTGCCCCAGGGGCGGGCCCTGCTGAGTCCCCGAGTGCCTCCTGAGTTCCTGCCACCACCCTTGGGCCGGGATGTGGTGCCACCTTGTGCGTAGAAGCCCTGCACACAGGCAAGAAGCCCCCCAGGCCCGCGGGCGCGCCCGACCCTGGAGCCCCCTGGCTGGCTGCAGCCACAGGGAACGGGGGTTCTGAGTTGGCAGCCCCCATTCCCGAAGCATCCACGGGCAGTTCCCCGAAGGGCTGACACCGGCTGCGCCTCAGCAGCCAGACAACCTCCCTCCCTCTGGTCGGGCACTGCAAGCCACACAGCCACTTGTGTCCCCTGTGTCCCTGGAGGCCGCAGCGCGTTTTGGGTTTTGGCGCGGACGGGCCCCTCTCGGCTTCCGTAGTCCATTTGCCCCGGAGCCTGCCAGACCCCTTGCCCCAGGGGCGGGCCCTGCTGAGTCCCCGAGTGCCTCCTGAGTTCCTGCCACCACCCTTGGGCCGGGATGTGGTGCCACCTTGTGCGTAGAAGCCCTGCACACAGGCAAGAAGCCCCTAGGCCCGCGGGCGCGCCCGACCCTGGAGCCCCCTGGCTGGCTGCAGCCACAGGGAACGGGGGTTCTGAGTTGGCAGCCCCCATTCCCGAAGCATCCACGGGCAGTTCCCCGAAGGGCTGACACCGGCTGCGCCTCAGCAGCCAGACAACCTCCCTCCCTCTGGTCGGGCACTGCAAGCCACACAGCCACTTGTGTCCCCTGTGTCCCTGGAGGCCGCAGCGCGTTTTGGGTTTTGGCGTGGACGGGCCCCTCTCGGCTTCCGTAGTCCATTTGCCCCGGAGCCTGCCAGACCCCTTGCCCCAGGGGCGGGCCCTGCTGAGTCCCTGAGTGCCTCCTGAGTTCCTGCCACCACCCTTGGGCCGGGATGTGGTGCCACCTTGTGCGTAGAAGCCCTGCACACAGGCAAGAAGCCCCCCAGGCCCGCGGGCGCGCCCGACCCTGGAGCCCCATGGCTGGCTGCAGCCACAGGGAACGGGGGTTCTGAGTTGGCAGCCCCCAATCCCGAAGCATCCACGGGCAGTTCCCCGAAGGGCTGACACCGGCTGCGCCTCAGCAGCCAGACAACCTCCCTCCCTCTGGTCGGGCACTGCAAGCCACACAGCCACTTGTGTCCCCTGTGTCCCTGGAGGCCGCAGCGCGTTTTGGGTTTTGGCGCGGACGGGCCCCTCTCGGCTTCCGTAGTCCATTTGCCCCGGAGCCTGCCAGACCCCTTGCCCCAGGGGCGGGCCCTGCTGAGTCCCCGAGTGCCTCCTGAGTTCCTGCCACCACCCTTGGGCCGGGATGTGGTGCCACCTTGTGCGTAGAAGCCCTGCACACAGGCAAGAAGCCCCCCAGGCCCGCGGGCGCGCCCGACCCTGGAGCCCCCTGGCTGGCTGCAGCCACAGGGAACGGGGGTTCTGAGTTGGCAGCCCCCATTCCCGAAGCATCCACGGGCAGTTCCCCGAAGGGCTGACACCGGCTGCGCCTCAGCAGCCAGACAACCTCCCTCCCTCTGGTCGGGCACTGCAAGCCACACAGCCACTTGTGTCCCCTGTGTCCCTGGAGGCCGCAGCGCGTTTTGGGTTTTGGCGCGGACGGGCCCCTCTCGGCTTCCGTAGTCCATTTGCCCCGGAGCCTGCCAGACCCCTTGCCCCAGGGGCGGGCCCTGCTGAGTCCCCGAGTGCCTCCTGAGTTCCTGCCACCACCCTTGGGCCGGGATGTGGTGCCACCTTGTGCGTAGAAGCCCTGCACACAGGCAAGAAGCCCCCCAGGCCCGCGGGCGCGCCCGACCCTGGAGCCCCCTGGCTGGCTGCAGCCACAGGGAACGGGGGTTCTGAGTTGGCAGCCCCCATTCCCGAAGCATCCACGGGCAGTTCCCCGAAGGGCTGACACCGGCTGCGCCTCAGCAGCCAGACAACCTCCCTCCCTCTGGTCGGGCACTGCAAGCCACACAGCCACTTGTGTCCCCTGTGTCCCTGGAGGCCGCAGCGCGTTTTGGGTTTTGGCGTGGACGGGCCCCTCTCGGCTTCCGTAGTCCATTTGCCCCGGAGCCTGCCAGACCCCTTGCCCCAGGGGCGGGCCCTGCTGAGTCCCTGAGTGCCTCCTGAGTTCCTGCCACCACCCTTGGGCCGGGATGTGGTGCCACCTTGTGCGTAGAAGCCCTGCACACAGGCAAGAAGCCCCCCAGGCCCGCGGGCGCGCCCGAACCTGGAGCCCCCTGGCTGGCTGCAGCCACAGGGAACGGGGGTTCTGAGTTGGCAGCCCCCAATCCCGAAGCATCCACGGGCAGTTCCCCGAAGGGCTGACACCGGCTGCGCCTCAGCAGCCAGACAACCTCCCTCCCTCTGGTCGGGCACTGCAAGCCACACAGCCACTTGTGTCCCCTGTGTCCCTGGAGGCCGCAGCGCGTTTTGGGTTTTGGCTCGGACGGGCCCCTCTCGGCTTCCGTAGTCCATTTGCCCCGGAGCCTGCCAGACCCCTTGCCCCAGGGGCGGGCCCTGCTGAGTCCCCGAGTGCCTCCTGAGTTCCTGCCACCACCCTTGGGCCGGGATGTGGTGCCACCTTGTGCGTAGAAGCCCTGCACACAGGCAAGAAGTCCCCCAGGCCCGCGGGCGCGCCCGACCCTGGAGCCCCCTGGCTGGCTGCAGCCACAGGGAACGGGGGTTCTGAGTTGGCAGCCCCCATTCCCGAAGCATCCACGGGCAGTTCCCCGAAGGGCTGACACCGGCTGCGCCTCAGCAGCCAGACAACCTCCCTCCCTCTGGTCGGGCACTGCAAGCCACACAGCCACTTGTGTCCCCTGTGTCCCTGGAGGCCGCAGCGCGTTTTGGGTTTTGGCGCGGACGGGCCCCTCTCGGCTTCCGTAGTCCATTTGCCCCGGAGCCTGCCAGACCCCTTGCCCCAGGGGCGGGCCCTGCTGAGTCCCCGAGTGCCTCCTGAGTTCCTGCCACCACCCTTGGGCCGGGATGTGGTGCCACCTTGTGCGTAGAAGCCCTGCACACAGGCAAGAAGCCCCCCAGGCCCGCGGGCGCGCCCGACCCTGGAGCCCCCTGGCTGGCTGCAGCCACAGGGAACGGGGGTTCTGAGTTGGCAGCCCCCATTCCCGAAGCATCCACGGGCAGTTCCCCGAAGGGCTGACACCGGCTGCGCCTCAGCAGCCAGACAACCTCCCTCCCTCTGGTCGGGCACTGCAAGCCACACAGCCACTTGTGTCCCCTGTGTCCCTGGAGGCCGCAGCGCGTTTTGGGTTTTGGCGCGGACGGGCCCCTCTCGGCTTCCGTAGTCCATTTGCCCCGGAGCCTGCCAGACCCCTTGCCCCAGGGGCGGGCCCTGCTGAGTCCCCGAGTGCCTCCTGAGTTCCTGCCACCACCCTTGGGCCGGGATGTGGTGCCACCTTGTGCGTAGAAGCCCTGCACACAGGCAAGAAGCCCCCCAGGCCCGCGGGCGCGCCCGACCCTGGAGCCCCCTGGCTGGCTGCAGCCACAGGGAACGGGGGTTCTGAGTTGGCAGCCCCCATTCCCGAAGCATCCACGGGCAGTTCCCCGAAGGGCTGACACCGGCTGCGCCTCAGCAGCCAGACAACCTCCCTCCCTCTGGTCGGGCACTGCAAGCCACACAGCCACTTGTGTCCCCTGTGTCCCTGGAGGCCGCAGCGCGTTTTGGGTTTTGGCGTGGACGGGCCCCTCTCGGCTTCCGTAGTCCATTTGCCCCGGAGCCTGCCAGACCCCTTGCCCCAGGGGCGGGCCCTGCTGAGTCCCTGAGTGCCTCCTGAGTTCCTGCCACCACCCTTGGGCCGGGATGTGGTGCCACCTTGTGCGTAGAAGCCCTGCACACAGGCAAGAAGCCCCCCAGGCCCGCGGGCGCGCCCGACCCTGGAGCCCCCTGGCTGGCTGCAGCCACAGGGAACGGGGGTTCTGAGTTGGCAGCCCCCAATCCCGAAGCATCCACGGGCAGTTCCCCGAAGGGCTGACACCGGCTGCGCCTCAGCAGCCAGACAACCTCCCTCCCTCTGGTCGGGCACTGCAAGCCACACAGCCACTTGTGTCCCCTGTGTCCCTGGAGGCCGCAGCGCGTTTTGGGTTTTGGCGCGGACGGGCCCCTCTCGGCTTCCGTAGTCCATTTGCCCCGGAGCCTGCCAGACCCCTTGCCCCAGGGGCGGGCCCTGCTGAGTCCCCGAGTGCCTCCTGAGTTCCTGCCACCACCCTTGGGCCGGGATGTGGTGCCACCTTGTGCGTAGAAGCCCTGCACACAGGCAAGAAGCCCCCCAGGCCCGCGGGCGCGCCCGACCCTGGAGCCCCCTGGCTGGCTGCAGCCACAGGGAACGGGGGTTCTGAGTTGGCAGCCCCCATTCCCGAAGCATCCACGGGCAGTTCCCCGAAGGGCTGACACCGGCTGCGCCTCAGCAGCCAGACAACCTCCCTCCCTCTGGTCGGGCACTGCAAGCCACACAGCCACTTGTGTCCCCTGTGTCCCTGGAGGCCGCAGCGCGTTTTGGGTTTTGGCGCGGACGGGCCCCTCTCGGCTTCCGTAGTCCATTTGCCCCGGAGCCTGCCAGACCCCTTGCCCCAGGGGCGGGCCCTGCTGAGTCCCCGAGTGCCTCCTGAGTTCCTGCCACCACCCTTGGGCCGGGATGTGGTGCCACCTTGTGCGTAGAAGCCCTGCACACAGGCAAGAAGCCCCCCAGGCCCGCGGGCGCGCCCGACCCTGGAGCCCCCTGGCTGGCTGCAGCCACAGGGAACGGGGGTTCTGAGTTGGCAGCCCCCATTCCCGAAGCATCCACGGGCAGTTCCCCGAAGGGCTGACACCGGCTGCGCCTCAGCAGCCAGCCAACCTCCCTCCCTCTGGTCGGGCACTGCAAGCCACACAGCCACTTGTGTCCCCTGTGTCCCTGGAGGCCGCAGCGCGTTTTGGGTTTTGGCGCGGACGGGCCCCTCTCGGCTTCCGTAGTCCATTTGCCCCGGAGCCTGCCAGACCCCTGGCCCCAGAGGCGGGCCCTGCTGAGTCCCCGAGCGCCTCCTGAGTTCCTGCCACCACCCTTGGGCCGGGATGAGGTGCCACCTTGTGCGTAGAAGCCCTGCACACAGGCAAGAAGCCCCCCAGGCCCGCGGGCGCGCCCGACCCTGGAGCCCCCTGGCTGGCTGCAGCCACAGGGAACGGGGGTTCTGAGTTGGCAGCCCCCATTCCCGAAGCATCCACGGGCAGTTCCCCGAAGGGCTGACACCGGCTGCGCCTCAGCAGCCAGACAACCTCCCTCCCTCTGGTCGGGCACTGGAAGCCACACAGCCACTTGTGTCCCCTGTGTCCCTGGAGGCCGCAGCGCGTTTTGGGTTTTGGCGCGGACGGGCCCCTCTCGGCTTCCGTAGTCCATTTGCCCCGGAGCCTGCCAGACCCCTTGCCCCAGGGGCGGGCCCTGCTGAGTCCCTGAGTGCCTCCTGAGTTCCTGCCACCACCCTTGGGCCGGGATGTGGTGCCACCTTGTGCGTAGAAGCCCTGCACACAGGCAAGAAGCCCCCCAGGCCCGCGGGTGCGCCCGACCCTGGAGCCCCCTGGCTGGCTGCAGCCACAGGGAACGGGGGTTCTGAGTTGGCAGCCCCCATTCCCGAAGCATCCACGGGCAGTTCCCCGAAGGGCTGACACCGGCTGCGCCTCAGCAGCCAGACAACCTCCCTCCCTCTGGTCGGGCACTGCAAGCCACACAGCCACTTGTGTCCCCTTTGTCCCTGGAGGCCGCAGCGCGTTTTGGGTTTTGGCGCGGACGGGCCCCTCTCGGCTTCCGGAGTCCATTTGCCCTGGAGCCTGCCAGACCCCTGGCCCCAGAGGCGGGCCCTGCTGAGTCCCCGAGCGCCTCCTGAGTTCCTGCCACCACCCTTGGGCCGGGATGAGGTGCCACCTTGTGCGTAGAAGCCCTGCACACAGGCAAGAAGCCCCCCAGGCCCGCGGGCGCGCCCGACCCTGGAGCCCCGTGGCTGGCTGCAGCCACAGGGAACGGGGGTTCTGAGTTGGCAGCCCCCATTCCCGAAGCATCCACGGGCAGTTCCCCGAAGGGCTGACACCGGCTGCGCCTCAGCAGCCAGACAACCTCCCTCCCTCTGGTCGGGCACTGCAAGCCACACAGCCACTTGTGTCCCCTGTGTCCCTGGAGGCCGCAGCGCGTTTTGGGTTTTGGCGTGGACGGGCCCCTCTCGGCTTCCGTAGTCCATTTGCCCCGGAGCCTGCCAGACCCCTTGCCCCAGGGGCGGACCCTGCTGAGTCCCCGAGTGCCTCCTGAGTTCCTGCCACCACCCTTGGGCCGGGATGTGGTGCCACCTTGTGCGTAGAAGCCCTGCACACAGGCAAGAAGCCCCCCAGGCCCGCGGGCGCGCCCGACCCTGGAGCCCCCTGGCTGGCTGCAGCCACAGGGAACGGGGGTTCTGAGTTGGCAGCCCCCATTCCCGAAGCATCCACGGGCAGTTCCCCGAAGGGCTGACACCGGCTGCGCCTCAGCAGCCAGCCAACCTCCCTCCCTCTGGTCGGGCACTGCAAGCCACACAGCCACTTGTGTCCCCTGTGTCCCTGGAGGCCGCAGCGCGTTTTGGGTTTTGGCGCGGACGGGCCCCTCTCGGCTTCCGTAGTCCATTTGCCCCGGAGCCTGCCAGACCCCTTGCCCCAGGGGCGGGCCCTGCTGAGTCCCCGAGTGCCTCCTGAGTTCCTGCCACCACCCTTGGGCCGGGATGTGGTGCCACCTTGTGCGTAGAAGCCCTGCACACAGGCAAGAAGCCCCCCAGGCCCGCGGGCGCGCCCGACCCTGGAGCCCCCTGGCTGGCTGCAGCCACAGGGAACGGGGGTTCTGAGTTGGCAGCCCCCATTCCCGAAGCATCCACGGGCAGTTCCCCGAAGGGCTGACACCGGCTGCGCCTCAGCAGCCAGACAACCTCCCTCCCTCTGGTCGGGCACTGCAAGCCACACAGCCACTTGTGTCCCCTGTGTCCCTGGAGGCCGCAGCGCGTTTTGGGTTTTGGCGCGGACGGGCCCCTCTCGGCTTCCGTAGTCCATTTGCCCCGGAGCCTGCCAGACCCCTTGCCCCAGGGGCGGGCCCTGCTGAGTCCCCGAGTGCCTCCTGAGTTCCTGCCACCACCCTTGGGCCGGGATGTGGTGCCACCTTGTGCGTAGAAGCCCTGCACACAGGCAAGAAGCCCCCCAGGCCCGCGGGCGCGCCCGACCCTGGAGCCCCCTGGCTGGCTGCAGCCACAGGGAACGGGGGTTCTGAGTTGGCAGCCCCCATTCCCGAAGCATCCACGGGCAGTTCCCCGAAGGGCTGACACCGGCTGCGCCTCAGCAGCCAGACAACCTCCCTCCCTCTGGTCGGGCACTGCAAGCCACACAGCCACTTGTGTCCCCTGTGTCCCTGGAGGCCGCAGCGCGTTTTGGGTTTCGGCGCGGACGGGCCCCTCTCGGCTTCCGTAGTCCATTTGCCCCGGAGCCTGCCAGACCCCTTGCCCCAGGGGCGGGCCCTGCTGAGTCCCCGAGTGCCTCCTGAGTTCCTGCCACCACCCTTGGGCCGGGATGTGGTGCCACCTTGTGCGTAGAAGCCCTGCACACAGGCAAGAAGCCCCTAGGCCCGCGGGCGCGCCCGACCCTGGAGCCCCCTGGCTGGCTGCAGCCACAGGGAACGGGGGTTCTGAGTTGGCAGCCCCCATTCCCGAAGCATCCACGGGCAGTTCCCCGAAGGGCTGACACCGGCTGCGCCTCAGCAGCCAGACAACCTCCCTCCCTCTGGTCGGGCACTGCAAGCCACACAGCCACTTGTGTCCCCTGTGTCCCTGGAGGCGGCAGCGCATTTTGGGTTTTGGCGCGGACGGGCCCCTCTCGGCTTCCGTAGTCCATTTGCCCCCGGAGCTTGCTAGACCCCTGGCCCCAGGGTCGGGCCCTGCTGAGTCCCCGAGCGCCTCCTGGGTTCCTGCCACCACCCTTGGGCCGGGATGAGGTGCCACCTTGTGCGTAGAAGCCCTGCACACAGGCAAGAAGCCCCTAGGCCCGCGGGCGCGCCCGACCCTGGAGCCCCCTGGCTGGCTGCAGCCACAGGGAACGGGGGTTCTGAGTTGGCAGCCCCCATTCCCGAAGCATCCACGGGCAGTTCCCCGAAGGGCTGACACCGGCTGCGCCTCAGCAGCCAGACAACCTCCCTCCCTCTGGTCGGGCACTGCAAGCCACACAGCCACTTGTGTCCCCTGTGTCCCTGGAGGCCGCAGCGCGTTTTGGGTTTTGGCGCGGACGGGCCCCTCTCGGCTTCCGTATTCCATTTGCCCCGGAGCCTGCCAGACCCCTTGCCCCAGGGGCGGGCCCTGCTGAGTCCCTGAGTGCCTCCTGAGTTCCTGCCACCACCCTTGGGCCGGGATGTGGTGCCACCTTGTGCGTAGAAGCCCTGCACACAGGCAAGAAGCCCCCCAGGCCCGCGGGCGCGCCCGACCCTGGAGCCCCCTGGCTGGCTGCAGCCACAGGGAACGGGGGTTCTGAGTTGGCAGCCCCCATTCCCGAAGCATCCACGGGCAGTTCCCCGAAGGGCTGACACCGGCTGCGCCTCAGCAGCCAGACAACCTCCCTCCCTTTGTTCGGGCACTGCAAGCCACACAGCCACTTGTGTCCCCTGTGTCCCTGGAGGCCGCAGCGCGTTTTGGGTTTTGGCGCGGACGGGCCCCTCTCGGCTTCCGTAGTCCATTTGCCCCGGAGCCTGCCAGACCCCTGGCCCCAGAGGCGGGCCCTGCTGAGTCCCCGAGCGCCTCCTGAGTTCCTGCCACCACCCTTGGGCCGGGATGAGGTGCCACCTTGTGCGTAGAAGCCCTGCACACAGGCAAGAAGCCCCCCAGGCCCGCGGGCGCGCCCGACCCTGGAGCCCCCTGGCTGGCTGCAGCCACAGGGAACGGGGGTTCTGAGTTGGCAGCCCCCATTCCCGAAGCATCCACGGGCAGTTCCCCGAAGGGCTGACACCGGCTGTGCCTCAGCAGCCAGACAACCTCCCTCCCTCTGGTCGGGCACTGCAAGCCACACAGCCACTTGTGTCCCCTGTGTCCCTGGAGGCCGCAGCGCGTTTTGGGTTTTGGCGCGGACGGGCCCCTCTCGGCTTCCGTAGTCCATTTGCCCCGGAGCCTGCCAGACCCCTTGCCCCAGGGGCGGGCCCTGCTGAGTCCCCGAGTGCCTCCTGAGTTCCTGCCACCACCCTTGGGCCGGGATGTGGTGCCACCTTGTGCGTAGAAGCCCTGCACACAGGCAAGAAGCCCCCCAGGCCCGCGGGCGCGCCCGACCCTGGAGCCCCCTGGCTGGCTGCAGCCACAGGGAACGGGGGTTCTGAGTTGGCAGCCCCCATTCCCGAAGCATCCACGGGCAGTTCCCCGAAGGGCTGACACCGGCTGCGCCTCAGCAGCCAGACAACCTCCCTCCCTCTGGTCGGGCACTGCAAGCCACACAGCCACTTGTGTCCCCTGTGTCCCTGGAGGCCGCAGCGCGTTTTGGGTTTTGGCGCGGACGGGCCCCTCTCGGCTTCCGTAGTCCATTTGCCCCGGAGCCTGCCAGACCCCTTGCCCCAGGGGCGGGCCCTGCTGAGTCCCCGAGTGCCTCCTGAGTTCCTGCCACCACCCTTGGGCCGGGATGTGGTGCCACCTTGTGCGTAGAAGCCCTGCACACAGGCAAGAAGCCCCCCAGGCCCGCGGGCGCGCCCGACCCTGGAGCCCCCTGGCTGGCTGCAGCCACAGGGAACGGGGGTTCTGAGTTGGCAGCCCCCATTCCCGAAGCATCCACGGGCAGTTCCCCGAAGGGCTGACACCGGCTGCGCCTCAGCAGCCAGACAACCTCCCTCCCTCTGGTCGGGCACTGCAAGCCACACAGCCACTTGTGTCCCCTGTGTCCCTGGAGGCCGCAGCGCGTTTTGGGTTTTGGCGCGGACGGGCCCCTCTCGGCTTCCGTAGTCCATTTGCCCCGGAGCCTGCCAGACCCCTGGCCCCAGAGGCGGGCCCTGCTGCCGAGTGCCTCCTGAGTTCCTGCCACCACCCTTGGGCCGGGATGTGGTGCCACCTTGTGCGTAGAAGCCCTGCACACAGGCAAGAAGCCCCCCAGGCCCGCGGGCGCGCCCGACCCTGGAGCCCCCTGGCTGGCTGCAGCCACAGGGAACGGGGGTTCTGAGTTGGCAGCCCCCATTCCCGAAGCATCCACGGGCAGTTCCCCGAAGGGCTGACACCGGCTGCGCCTCAGCAGCCAGCCAACCTCCCTCCCTCTGGTCGGGCACTGCAAGCCACACAGCCACTTGTGTCCCCTGTGTCCCTGGAGGCCGCAGCGCGTTTTGGGTTTTGGCGCGGACGGGCCCCTCTCGGCTTCCGTAGTCCATTTGCCCCGGAGCCTGCCAGACCCCTTGCCCCAGGGGCGGGCCCTGCTGAGTCCCCGAGTGCCTCCTGAGTTCCTGCCACCACCCTTGGGCCGGGATGTGGTGCCACCTTGTGCGTAGAAGCCCTGCACACAGGCAAGAAGCCCCCCAGGCCCGCGGGCGCGCCCGACCCTGGAGCCCCCTGGCTGGCTGCAGCCACAGGGAACGGGGGTTCTGAGTTGGCAGCCCCCATTCCCGAAGCATCCACGGGCAGTTCCCCTAAGGGCTGACACCGGCTGCGCCTCAGCAGCCAGACAACCTCCCTCCCTCTGGTCGGGCACTGCAAGCCACACAGCCACTTGTGTCCCCTGTGTCCCTGGAGGCCGCAGCGCGTTTTGGGTTTTGGCGCGGACGGGCCCCTCTCGGCTTCCGTAGTCCATTTGCCCCGGAGCCTGCCAGACCCCTTGCCCCAGGGGCAGGCCCTGCTGAGTCCCTGAGCGCCTCCTGAGTTCCTGCCACCACCCTTGGGCCGGGATGTGGTGCCACCTTGTGCGTAGAAGCCCTGCACACAGGCAAGAAGCCCCCCAGGCCCGCGGGCGCGCCCGACCCTGGAGCCCCCTGGCTGGCTGCAGCCACAGGGAACGGGGGTTCTGAGTTGGCAGCCCCCATTCCCGAAGCATCCACGGGCAGTTCCCCGAAGGGCTGACACCGGCTGCGCCTCAGCAGCCAGACAACCTCCCTCCCTCTGGTCGGGCACTGCAAGCCACACAGCCACTTGTGTCCCCTGTGTCCCTGGAGGCCGCAGCGCGTTTTGGGTTTTGGCACGGACGGGCCCCTCTCGGCTTCCGTAGTCCATTTGCCCCGGAGCCTGCCAGACCCCTGGCCCCAGAGGCGGACCCTGCTGAGTCCCCGAGCGCCTCCTGAGTTCCTGCCACCACCCTTGGGCCGGGATGAGGTGCCACCTTGTGCGTAGAAGCCCTGCACACAGGCAAGAAGCCCCCCAGGCCCGCGGGCGCGCCCGACCCTGGAGCCCCCTGGCTGGCTGCAGCCACAGGGAACGGGGGTTCTGAGTTGGCAGCCCCCATTCCCGAAGCATCCACGGGCAGTTCCCCGAAGGGCTGACACCGGCTGCGCCTCAGCAGCCAGACAACCTCCCTCCCTCTGGTCGGGCACTGCAAGCCACACAGCCACTTGTGTCCCCTGTGTCCCTGGAGGCCGCAGCGCGTTTTGGGTTTTGGCGCGGACGGGCCCCTCTCGGCTTCCGTAGTCCATTTGCCCCGGAGCCTGCCAGACCCCTTGCCCCAGGGGCGGGCCCTGCTGAGTCCCTGAGTGCCTCCTGAGTTCCTGCCACCACCCTTGGGCCGGGATGTGGTGCCACCTTGTGCGTAGAAGCCCTGCACACAGGCAAGAAGCCCCCCAGGCCCGCGGGCGCGCCCGACCCTGGAGCCCCCTGGCTGGCTGCAGCCACAGGGAACGGGGGTTCTGAGTTGGCAGCCCCCATTCCCGAAGCATCCACGGGCAGTTCCCCGAAGGGCTGACACCGGCTGCGCCTCAGCAGCCAGACAACCTCCCTCCCTCTGGTCGGGCACTGCAAGCCACACAGCCACTTGTGTCCCCTGTGTCCCTGGAGGCCGCAGCGCGTTTTGGGTTTTGGCGCGGACGGGCCCCTCTCGGCTTCCGTAGTCCATTTGCCCCGGAGCCTGCCAGACCCCTTGCCCCAGGGGCGGGCCCTGCTGAGTCCCTGAGTGCCTCCTGAGTTCCTGCCACCATCCTTGGGCAGGGATGTGGTGCCACCTTGTGCGTAGAAGCCCTGCACACAGGCAAGAAGCCCCCCAGGCCCGCGGGCGCGCCCGACCCTGGAGCCCCCTGGCTGGCTGCAGCCACAGGGAACGGGGGTTCTGAGTTGGCAGCCCCCATTCCCGAAGCATCCACGGGCAGTTCCCCGAAGGGCTGACACCGGCTGCGCCTCAGCAGCCAGACAACCTCCCTCCCTCTGGTCGGGCACTGCAAGCCACACAGCCACTTGTGTCCCCTGTGTCCCTGGAGGCCGCAGCGCGTTTTGGGTTTTGGCGCGGACGGGCCCCTCTCGGCTTCCGGAGTCCATTTGCCCTGGAACCTGCCAGACCCCTGGCCCCAGAGGCGGGCCCTGCTGAGTCCCCGAGCGCCTCCTGAGTTCCTGCCACCACCCTTGGGCCGGGATGAGGTGCCACCTTGTGCGTAGAAGCCCTGCACACAGGCAAGAAGCCCCCCAGGCCTGCGGGCGCGCCCGACCCTGGAGCCCCCTGGCTGGCTGCAGCCACAGGGAACGGGGGTTCTGAGTTGGCAGCCCCCAATCCCGAAGCATCCACGGGCAGTTCCCCGAAGGGCTGACACCGGCTGCGCCTCAGCAGCCAGACAACCTCCCTCCCTCTGGTCGGGCACTGCACGCCACACAGCCACTTGTGTCCCCTTTGTCCCTGGAGGCCGCAGCGCGTTTTGGGTTTTGGCGCGGACGGGCCCCTCTCGGCTTCCGTAGTCCATTTGCCCTGGAGCCTGCCAGACCCCTGGCCCCAGAGGCGGGCCCTGCTGAGTCCCCGAGCGCCTCCTGAGTTCCTGCCACCACCCTTGGGCCGGGATGAGGTGCCACCTTGTGCGTAGAAGCCCTGCACACAGGCAAGAAGCCCCCCAGGCCCGCGGGCGCGCCCGACCCTGGAGCCCCCTGGCTGGCTGCAGCCACAGGGAACGGGGGTTCTGAGTTGGCAGCCCCCATTCCCGAAGCATCCACGGGCAGTTCCCCGAAGGGCTGACACCGGCTGCGCCTCAGCAGCCAGACAACCTCCCTCCCTCTGGTCGGGCACTGCAAGCCACACAGCCACTTGTGTCCCCTGTGTCCCTGGAGGCCGCAGCGCGTTTTGGGTTTTGGCGTGGACGGGCCCCTCTCGGCTTCCGTAGTCCATTTGCCCCGGAGCCTGCCAGACCCCTTGCCCCAGGGGCGGGCCCTGCTGAGTCCCTGAGTGCCTCCTGAGTTCCTGCCACCACCCTTGGGCCGGGATGTGGTGCCACCTTGTGCGTAGAAGCCCTGCACACAGGCAAGAAGCCCCCCAGGCCCGCGGGCGCGCCCGACCCTGGAGCCCCCTGGCTGGCTGCAGCCACAGGGAACGGGGGTTCTGAGTTGGCAGCCCCCAATCCCGAAGCATCCACGGGCAGTTCCCCGAAGGGCTGACACCGGCTGCGCCTCAGCAGCCAGACAACCTCCCTCCCTCTGGTCGGGCACTGCAAGCCACACAGCCACTTGTGTCCCCTGTGTCCCTGGAGGCCGCAGCGCGTTTTGGGTTTTGGCGCGGACGGGCCCCTCTCGGCTTCCGTAGTCCATTTGCCCCGGAGCCTGCCAGACCCCTTGCCCCAGGGGCGGGCCCTGCTGAGTCCCCGAGTGCCTCCTGAGTTCCTGCCACCACCCTTGGGCCGGGATGTGGTGCCACCTTGTGCGTAGAAGCCCTGCACACAGGCAAGAAGCCCCCCAGGCCCGCGGGCGCGCCCGACCCTGGAGCCCCCTGGCTGGCTGCAGCCACAGGGAACGGGGGTTCTGAGTTGGCAGCCCCCATTCCCGAAGCATCCACGGGCAGTTCCCCGAAGGGCTGACACCGGCTGCGCCTCAGCAGCCAGACAACCTCCCTCCCTCTGGTCGGGCACTGCAAGCCACACAGCCACTTGTGTCCCCTGTGTCCCTGGAGGCCGCAGCGCGTTTTGGGTTTTGGCGCGGACGGGCCCCTCTCGGCTTCCGTAGTCCATTTGCCCCGGAGCCTGCCAGACCCCTTGCCCCAGGGGCGGGCCCTGCTGAGTCCCCGAGTGCCTCCTGAGTTCCTGCCACCACCCTTGGGCCGGGATGTGGTGCCACCTTGTGCGTAGAAGCCCTGCACACAGGCAAGAAGCCCCCCAGGCCCGCGGGCGCGCCCGACCCTGGAGCCCCCTGGCTGGCTGCAGCCACAGGGAACGGGGGTTCTGAGTTGGCAGCCCCCATTCCCGAAGCATCCACGGGCAGTTCCCCGAAGGGCTGACACCGGCTGCGCCTCAGCAGCCAGCCAACCTCCCTCCCTCTGGTCGGGCACTGCAAGCCACACAGCCACTTGTGTCCCCTGTGTCCCTGGAGGCCGCAGCGCGTTTTGGGTTTTGGCGCGGACGGGCCCCTCTCGGCTTCCGTAGTCCATTTGCCCCGGAGCCTGCCAGACCCCTTGCCCCAGGGGCGGGCCCTGCTGAGTCCCTGAGTGCCTCCTGAGTTCCTGCCACCACCCTTGGGCCGGGATGTGGTGCCACCTTGTGCGTAGAAGCCCTGCACACAGGCAAGAAGCCCCCCTAGGCCCGCGGGCGCGCCCGACCCTGGAGCCCCCTGGCTGGCTGCAGCCACAGGGAACGGGGGTTCTGAGTTGGCAGCCCCCATTCCCGAAGCATCCACGGGCAGTTCCCCGAAGGGCTGACACCGGCTGCGCCTCAGCAGCCAGACAACCTCCCTCCCTCTGGTCGGGCACTGCAAGCCACACAGCCACTTGTGTCCCCTGTGTCCCTGGAGGCCGCAGCGCGTTTTGGGTTTTGGCGTGGACGGGCCCCTCTCGGCTTCCGTAGTCCATTTGCCCCCGGAGCTTGCTAGACCCCTGGCCCCAGGGGCGGGCCCTGCTGAGTCCCCGAGCGCCTCCTGGGTTCCTGCCACCACCCTTGGGCCGGGATGAGGTGCCACCTTGTGCGTAGAAGCCCTGCACACAGGCAAGAAGCCCCTAGGCCCGCGGGCGCGCCCGACCCTGGAGCCCCCTGGCTGGCTGCAGCCACAGGGAACGGGGGTTCTGAGTTGGCAGCCCCCATTCCCGAAGCATCCACGGGCAGTTCCCCGAAGGGCTGACACCGGCTGCGCCTCAGCAGCCAGACAACCTCCCTCCCTCTGGTCGGGCACTGCAAGCCACACAGCCACTTGTGTCCCCTGTGTCCCTGGAGGCCGCAGCGCGTTTTGGGTTTTGGCGCGGACGGGCCCCTCTCGGCTTCCGTAGTCCATTTGCCCCGGAGCCTGCCAGACCCCTTGCCCCAGGGGCGGGCCCTGCTGAGTCCCTGAGTGCCTCCTGAGTTCCTGCCACCACCCTTGGGCCGGGATGTGGTGCCACCTTGTGCGTAGAAGCCCTGCACACAGGCAAGAAGCCCCCCAGGCCCGCGGGCGCGCCCGACCCTGGAGCCCCCTGGCTGGCTGCAGCCACAGGGAACGGGGGTTCTGAGTTGGCAGCCCCCATTCCCGAAGCATCCACGGGCAGTTCCCCGAAGGGCTGACACCGGCTGCGCCTCAGCAGCCAGACAACCTCCCTCCCTTTGGTCGGGCACTGCAAGCCACACAGCCACTTGTGTCCCCTGTGTCCCTGGAGGCCGCAGCGCGTTTTGGGTTTTGGCGCGGACGGGCCCCTCTCGGCTTCCGTAGTCCATTTGCCCCGGAGCCTGCCAGACCCCTGGCCCCAGAGGCGGGCCCTGCTGAGTCCCCGAGCGCCTCCTGAGTTCCTGCCACCACCCTTGGGCCGGGATGAGGTGCCACCTTGTGCGTAGAAGCCCTGCACACAGGCAAGAAGCCCCCCAGGCCCGCGGGCGCGCCCGACCCTGGAGCCCCCTGGCTGGCTGCAGCCACAGGGAACGGGGGTTCTGAGTTGGCAGCCCCCATTCCCGAAGCATCCACGGGCAGTTCCCCGAAGGGCTGACACCGGCTGCGCCTCAGCAGCCAGCCAACCTCCCTCCCTCTGGTCGGGCACTGCAAGCCACACAGCCACTTGTGTCCCCTGTGTCCCTGGAGGCCGCAGCGCGTTTTGGGTTTTGGCGCGGACGGGCCCCTCTCGGCTTCCGTAGTCCATTTGCCCCGGAGCCTGCCAGACCCCTTGCCCCAGGGGCGGGCCCTGCTGAGTCCCTGAGTGCCTCCTGAGTTCCTGCCACCACCCTTGGGCCGGGATGTGGTGCCACCTTGTGCGTAGAAGCCCTGCACACAGGCAAGAAGCCCCCCAGGCCCGCGGGCGCGCCCGACCCTGGAGCCCCCTGGCTGGCTGCAGCCACAGGGAACGGGGGTTCTGAGTTGGCAGCCCCCATTCCCGAAGCATCCACGGGCAGTTCCCCGAAGGGCTGACACCGGCTGCGCCTCAGCAGCCAGACAACCTCCCTCCCTCTGGTCGGGCACTGCAAGCCACACAGCCACTTGTGTCCCCTGTGTCCCTGGAGGCCGCAGCGCGTTTTGGGTTTTGGCGCGGACGGGCCCCTCTCGGCTTCCGTAGTCCATTTGCCCCGGAGCCTGCCAGACCCCTTGCCCCAGGGGCGGGCCCTGCTGAGTCCCTGAGTGCCTCCTGAGTTCCTGCCACCACCCTTGGGCCGGGATGTGGTGCCACCTTGTGCGTAGAAGCCCTGCACACAGGCAAGAAGCCCCCCAGGCCCGCGGGCGCGCCCGACCCTGGAGCCCCCTGGCTGGCTGCAGCCACAGGGAACGGGGGTTCTGAGTTGGCAGCCCCCATTCCCGAAGCATCCACGGGCAGTTCCCCGAAGGGCTGACACCGGCTGCGCCTCAGCAGCCAGACAACCTCCCTCCCTCTGGTCGGGCACTGCAAGCCACACAGCCACTTGTGTCCCCTGTGTCCCTGGAGGCCGCAGCGCGTTTTGGGTTTTGGCGCGGACGGGCCCCTCTCGGCTTCCGTAGTCCATTTGCCCCGGAGCCTGCCAGACCCCTGGCCCCAGGGGCGGGCCCTGCTGAGTCCCCGAGCGCCTCCTGAGTTCCTGCCACCACCCTTGGGCCGGGATGAGGTGCCACCTTGTGCGTAGAAGCCCTGCACACAGGCAAGAAGCCCCCCAGGCCCGCGGGCTCGCCCGACCCTGGAGCCCCCTGGCTGGCTGCAGCCACAGGGAACGGGGGTTCTGAGTTGGCAGCCCCCATTCCCGAAGCATCCACGGGCAGTTCCCCGAAGGGCTGACACCGGCTGCGCCTCAGCAGCCAGACAACCTCCCTCCCTCTGGTCGGGCACTGCAAGCCACACAGCCACTTGTGTCCCCTGTGTCCCTGGAGGCCGCAGCGCGTTTTGGGTTTTGGCGCGGACGGGCCCCTCTCGGCTTCCGTAGTCCATTTGCCCCGGAGCCTGCCAGACCCCTTGCCCCAGGGGCGGGCCCTGCTGAGTCCCCGAGTGCCTCTTGAGTTCCTGCCACCACCCTTGGGCCGGGATGTGGTGCCACCTTGTGCGTAGAAGCCCTGCACACAGGCAAGAAGCCCCTAGGCCCGCGGGCGCGCCCGACCCTGGAGCCCCCTGGCTGGCTGCAGCCACAGGGAACGGGGGTTCTGAGTTGGCAGCCCCCATTCCCGAAGCATCCACGGGCAGTTCCCCGAAGGGCTGACACCGGCTGCGCATCAGCAGCCAGACAACCTCCCTCCCTCTGGTCGGGCACTGCAAGCCACACAGCCACTTGTGTCCCCTGTGTCCCTGGAGGCCGCAGCGCATTTTGGGTTTTGGCGCGGACGGGCCCCTCTCGGCTTCCGTAGTCCATTTGCCCCCGGAGCTTGCTAGACCCCTGGCCCCAGGGGCGGGCCCTGCTGAGTCCCCGAGCGCCTCCTGGGTTCCTGCCACCACCCTTGGGCCGGGATGAGGTGCCACCTTGTGCGTAGAAGCCCTGCACACAGGCAAGAAGCCCCTAGGCCCGCGGGCGCGCCCGACCCTGGAGCCCCCTGGCTGGCTGCAGCCACAGGGAACGGGGGTTCTGAGTTGGCAGCCCCCATTCCCGAAGCATCCACGGGCAGTTCCCCGAAGGGCTGACACCGGCTGCGCCTCAGCAGCCAGACAACCTCCCTCCCTCTGGTCGGGCACTGCAAGCCACACAGCCACTTGTGTCCCCTGTGTCCCTGGAGGCCGCAGCGCGTTTTGGGTTTTGGCGCGGACGGGCCCCTCTCGGCTTCCGTAGTCCATTTGCCCCGGAGCCTGCCAGACCCCTTGCCCCAGGGGCGGGCCCTGCTGAGTCCCTGAGTGCCTCCTGAGTTCCTGCCACCACCCTTGGGCCGGGATGTGGTGCCACCTTGTGCGTAGAAGCCCTGCACACAGGCAAGAAGCCCCCCAGGCCCGCGGGCGCGCCCGACCCTGGAGCCCCCTGGCTGGCTGCAGCCACAGGGAACGGGGGTTCTGAGTTGGCAGCCCCCATTCCCGAAGCATCCACGGGCAGTTCCCCGAAGGGCTGACACCGGCTGCGCCTCAGCAGCCAGACAACCTCCCTCCCTCTGGTCGGGCACTGCAAGCCACACAGCCACTTGTGTCCCCTGTGTCCCTGGAGGCCGCAGCGCGTTTTGGGTTTTGGCGCGGACGGGCCCCTCTCGGCTTCCGTAGTCCATTTGCCCCGGAGCCTGCCAGACCCCTGGCCCCAGAGGCGGGCCCTGCTGAGTCCCCGAGCGCCTCCTGAGTTCCTGCCACCACCCTTGGGCCGGGATGAGGTGCCACCTTGTGCGTAGAAGCCCTGCACACAGGCAAGAAGCCCCCCAGGCCCGCGGGCGCGCCCGACCCTGGAGCCCCCTGGCTGGCTGCAGCCACAGGGAACGGGGGTTCTGAGTTGGCAGCCCCCATTCCCGAAGCATCCACGGGCAGTTCCCCGAAGGGCTGACACCGGCTGCGCCTCAGCAGCCAGACAACCTCCCTCCCTCTGGTCGGGCACTGCAAGCCACACAGCCACTTGTGTCCCCTGTGTCCCTGGAGGCCGCAGCGCGTTTTGGGTTTTGGCGCGGACGGGCCCCTCTCGGCTTCCGTAGTCCATTTGCCCCGGAGCCTGCCAGACCCCTTGCCCCAGGGGCGGGCCCTGCTGAGTCCCTGAGTGCCTCCTGAGTTCCTGCCACCACCCTTGGGCCGGGATGTGGTGCCACCTTGTGCGTAGAAGCCCTGCACACAGGCAAGAAGCCCCTAGGCCCGCGGGCGCGCCCGACCCTGGAGCCCCCTGGCTGGCTGCAGCCACAGGGAACGGGGGTTCTGAGTTGGCAGCCCCCATTCCCGAAGCATCCACGGGCAGTTCCCCGAAGGGCTGACACCGGCTGCGCCTCAGCAGCCAGACAACCTCCCTCCCTCTGGTCGGGCACTGCAAGCCACACAGCCACTTGTGTCCCCTGTGTCCCTGGAGGCCGCAGTGCATTTTGGGTTTTGGCGCGGACGGGCCCCTCTCGGCTTCCGTAGTCCATTTGCCCCCGGAGCTTGCTAGACCCCTGGCCCCAGGGGCGGGCCCTGCTGAGTCCCCGAGCGCCTCCTGGGTTCCTGCCACCACCCTTGGGCCGGGATGAGGTGCCACCTTGTGCGTAGAAGCCCTGCACACAGGCAAGAAGCCCCTAGGCCCGCGGGCGCACCCGACCCTGGAGCCCCCTGGCTGGCTGCAGCCACAGGGAACGGGGGTTCTGAGTTGGCAGCCCCCATTCCCGAAGCATCCACGGGCAGTTCCCCGAAGGGCTGACACCGGCTGCGCCTCAGCAGCCAGACAACCTCCCTCCCTCTGGTCGGGCACTGCAAGCCACACAGCCACTTGTGTCCCCTGTGTCCCTGGAGGCCGCAGCGCGTTTTGGGTTTTGGTGCGGACGGGCCCCTCTCGGCTTCCGTAGTCCATTTGCCCCGGAGCCTGCCAGACCCCTTGCCCCAGGGGCGGGCCCTGCTGAGTCCCTGAGTGCCTCCTGAGTTCCTGCCACCACCCTTGGGCCGGGATGTGGTGCCACCTTGTGCGTAGAAGCCCTGCACACAGGCAAGAAGCCCCCCAGGCCCGCGGGCGCGCCCGACCCTGGAGCCCCCTGGCTGGCTGCAGCCACAGGGAACGGGGGTTCTGAGTTGGCAGCCCCCATTCCCGAAGCATCCACGGGCAGTTCCCCGAAGGGCTGACACCGGCTGCGCCTCAGCAGCCAGACAACCTCCCTCCCTCTGGTCGGGCACTGCAAGCCACACAGCCACTTGTGTCCCCTGTGTCCCTGGAGGCCGCAGCGCGTTTTGGGTTTTGGCGCGGACGGGCCCCTCTCGGCTTCCGTAGTCCATTTGCCCCGGAGCCTGCCAGACCCCTGGCCCCAGAGGCGGGCCCTGCTGAGTCCCCGAGCGCCTCCTGAGTTCCTGCCACCACCCTTGGGCCGGGATGAGGTGCCACCTTGTGCGTAGAAGCCCTGCACACAGGCAAGAAGCCCCCCAGGCCCGCGGGCGCGCCCGACCCTGGAGCCCCCTGGCTGGCTGCAGCCACAGGGAACGGGGGTTCTGAGTTGGCAGCCCCCATTCCCGAAGCATCCACGGGCAGTTCCCCGAAGGGCTGACACCGGCTGCGCCTCAGCAGCCAGACAACCTCCCTCCCTCTGGTCGGGCACTGCAAGCCACACAGCCACTTGTGTCCCCTTTGTCCCTGGAGGCCGCAGCGCGTTTTGGGTTTTGGCGCGGACGGGCCCCTCTCGGCTTCCGGAGTCCATTTGCCCTGGAGCCTGCCAGACCCCTGGCCCCAGAGGCGGGCCCTGCTGAGTCCCCGAGCGCCTCCTGAGTTCCTGCCACCACCCTTGGGCCGGGATGAGGTGCCACCTTGTGCGTAGAAGCCCTGCACACAGGCAAGAAGCCCCCCAGGCCCGCGGGCGCGCCCGACCCTGGAGCCCCCTGGCTGGCTGCAGCCACAGGGAACGGGGGTTCTGAGTTGGCAGCCCCCATTCCCGAAGCATCCACGGGCAGTTCCCCGAAGGGCTGACACCGGCTGCGCCTCAGCAGCCAGACAACCTCCCTCCCTCTGGTCGGGCACTGCAAGCCACACAGCCACTTGTGTCCCCTGTGTCCCTGGAGGCCGCAGCGCGTTTTGGGTTTTGGCGTGGACGGGCCCCTCTCGGCTTCCGTAGTCCATTTGCCCCGGAGCCTGCCAGACCCCTTGCCCCAGGGGCGGGCCCTGCTGAGTCCCTGAGTGCCTCCTGAGTTCCTGCCACCACCCTTGGGCCGGGATGTGGTGCCACCTTGTGCGTAGAAGCCCTGCACACAGGCAAGAAGCCCCCCAGGCCCGCGGGCGCGCCCGACCCTGGAGCCCCCTGGCTGGCTGCAGCCACAGGGAACGGGGGTTCTGAGTTGGCAGCCCCCAATCCCGAAGCATCCACGGGCAGTTCCCCGAAGGGCTGACACCGGCTGCGCCTCAGCAGCCAGACAACCTCCCTCCCTCTGGTCGGGCACTGCAAGCCACACAGCCACTTGTGTCCCCTGTGTCCCTGGAGGCCGCAGCGCGTTTTGGGTTTTGGCGCGGACGGGCCCCTCTCGGCTTCCGTAGTCCATTTGCCCCGGAGCCTGCCAGACCCCTTGCCCCAGGGGCGGGCCCTGCTGAGTCCCCGAGTGCCTCCTGAGTTCCTGCCACCACCCTTGGGCCGGGATGTGGTGCCACCTTGTGCGTAGAAGCCCTGCACACAGGCAAGAAGCCCCTAGGCCCGCGGGCGCGCCCGACCCTGGAGCCCCCTGGCTGGCTGCAGCCACAGGGAACGGGGGTTCTGAGTTGGCAGCCCCCATTCCCGAAGCATCCACGGGCAGTTCCCCGAAGGGCTGACACCGGCTGCGCCTCAGCAGCCAGACAACCTCCCTCCCTCTGGTCGGGCACTGCAAGCCACACAGCCACTTGTGTCCCCTGTGTCCCTGGAGGCCGCAGCGCGTTTTGGGTTTTGGTGCGGACGGGCCCCTCTCGGCTTCCGTAGTCCATTTGCCCCGGAGCCTGCCAGACCCCTTGCCCCAGGGGCGGGCCCTGCTGAGTCCCTGAGTGCCTCCTGAGTTCCTGCCACCACCCTTGGGCCGGGATGTGGTGCCACCTTGTGCGTAGAAGCCCTGCACACAGGCAAGAAGCCCCCCAGGCCCGCGGGCGCGCCCGACCCTGGAGCCCCCTGGCTGGCTGCAGCCACAGGGAACGGGGGTTCTGAGTTGGCAGCCCCCATTCCCGAAGCATCCACGGGCAGTTCCCCGAAGGGCTGACACCGGCTGCGCCTCAGCAGCCAGACAACCTCCCTCCCTCTGGTCGGGCAATGCAAGCCACACAGCCACTTGTGTCCCCTGTGTCCCTGGAGGCCGCAGCGCGTTTTGGGTTTTGGCGCGGACGGGCCCCTCTCGGCTTCCGTAGTCCATTTGCCCCGGAGCCTGCCAGACCCCTGGCCCCAGAGGCGGGCCCTGCTGAGTCCCCGAGCGCCTCCTGAGTTCCTGCCACCACCCTTGGGCCGGGATGAGGTGCCACCTTGTGCGTAGAAGCCCTGCACACAGGCAAGAAGCCCCCCAGGCCCGCGGGCGCGCCCGACCCTGGAGCCCCCTGGCTGGCTGCAGCCACAGGGAACGGGGGTTCTGAGTTGGCAGCCCCCATTCCCGAAGCATCCACGGGCAGTTCCCCGAAGGGCTGACACCGGCTGCGCCTCAGCAGCCAGACAACCTCCCTCCCTCTGGTCGGGCACTGCAAGCCACACAGCCACTTGTGTCCCCTGTGTCCCTGGAGGCCGCAGCGCGTTTTGGGTTTTGGCGCGGACGGGCCCCTCTCGGCTTCCGTAGTCCATTTGCCCCGGAGCCTGCCAGACCCCTTGCCCCAGGGGCAGGCCCTGCTGAGTCCCTGAGTGCCTCCTGAGTTCCTGCCACCACCCTTGGGCCGGGATGTGGTGCCACCTTGTGCGTAGAAGCCCTGCACACAGGCAAGAAGCCCCCCAGGCCCGCGGGCGCGCCCGACCCTGGAGCCCCCTGGCTGGCTGCAGCCACAGGGAACGGGGGTTCTGAGTTGGCAGCCCCCATTCCCGAAGCATCCACGGGCAGTTCCCCGAAGGGCTGACACCGGCTGCGCCTCAGCAGCCAGCCAACCTCCCTCCCTCTGGTCGGGCACTGCAAGCCACACAGCCACTTGTGTCCCCTTTGTCCCTGGAGGCCGCAGCGCGTTTTGGGTTTTGGCGCGGACGGGCCCCTCTCGGCTTCCGGAGTCCATTTGCCCTGGAGCCTGCCAGACCCCTGGCCCCAGAGGCGGGCCCTGCTGAGTCCCCGAGCGCCTCCTGAGTTCCTGCCACCACCCTTGGGCCGGGATGAGGTGCCACCTTGTGCGTAGAAGCCCTGCACACAGGCAAGAAGCCCCCCAGGCCCGCGGGCGCGCCCGACCCTGGAGCCCCCTGGCTGGCTGCAGCCACAGGGAACGGGGGTTCTGAGTTGGCAGCCCCCATTCCCGAAGCATCCACGGGCAGTTCCCCGAAGGGCTGACACCGGCTGCGCCTCAGCAGCCAGACAACCTCCCTCCCTCTGGTCGGGCACTGCAAGCCACACAGCCACTTGTGTCCCCTGTGTCCCTGGAGGCCGCAGCGCGTTTTGGGTTTTGGCGTGGACGGGCCCCTCTCGGCTTCCGTAGTCCATTTGCCCCGGAGCCTGCCAGACCCCTTGCCCCAGGGGCGGGCCCTGCTGAGTCCCTGAGTGCCTCCTGAGTTCCTGCCACCACCCTTGGGCCGGGATGTGGTGCCACCTTGTGCGTAGAAGCCCTGCACACAGGCAAGAAGCCCCCCAGGCCCGCGGGCGCGCCCGACCCTGGAGCCCCCTGGCTGGCTGCAGCCACAGGGAACGGGGGTTCTGAGTTGGCAGCCCCCATTCCCGAAGCATCCACGGGCAGTTCCCCGAAGGGCTGACACCGGCTGCGCCTCAGCAGCCAGACAACCTCCCTCCCTCTGGTCGGGCACTGCAAGCCACACAGCCACTTGTGTCCCCTGTGTCCCTGGAGGCCGCAGCGCGTTTTGGGTTTTGGCGCGGACGGGCCCCTCTCGGCTTCCGTAGTCCATTTGCCCCGGAGCCTGCCAGACCCCTTGCCCCAGGGGCGGGCCCTGCTGAGTCCCCGAGTGCCTCCTGAGTTCCTGCCACCACCCTTGGGCCGGGATGTGGTGCCACCTTGTGCGTAGAAGCCCTGCACACAGGCAAGAAGCCCCTAGGCCCGCGGGCGCGCCCGACCCTGGAGCCCCCTGGCTGGCTGCAGCCACAGGGAACGGGGGTTCTGAGTTGGCAGCCCCCATTCCCGAAGCATCCACGGGCAGTTCCCCGAAGGGCTGACACCGGCTGCGCCTCAGCAGCCAGACAACCTCCCTCCCTCTGGTCGGGCACTGCAAGCCACACAGCCACTTGTGTCCCCTGTGTCCCTGGAGGCCGCAGCGCGTTTTGGGTTTTGGTGCGGACGGGCCCCTCTCGGCTTCCGTAGTCCATTTGCCCCGGAGCCTGCCAGACCCCTTGCCCCAGGGGCGGGCCCTGCTGAGTCCCTGAGTGCCTCCTGAGTTCCTGCCACCACCCTTGGGCCGGGATGTGGTGCCACCTTGTGCGTAGAAGCCCTGCACACAGGCAAGAAGCCCCCCAGGCCCGCGGGCGCGCCCGACCCTGGAGCCCCCTGGCTGGCTGCAGCCACAGGGAACGGGGGTTCTGAGTTGGCAGCCCCCATTCCCGAAGCATCCACGGGCAGTTCCCCGAAGGGCTGACACCGGCTGCGCCTCAGCAGCCAGACAACCTCCCTCCCTCTGGTCGGGCAATGCAAGCCACACAGCCACTTGTGTCCCCTGTGTCCCTGGAGGCCGCAGCGCGTTTTGGGTTTTGGCGCGGACGGGCCCCTCTCGGCTTCCGTAGTCCATTTGCCCCGGAGCCTGCCAGACCCCTGGCCCCAGAGGCGGGCCCTGCTGAGTCCCCGAGCGCCTCCTGAGTTCCTGCCACCACCCTTGGGCCGGGATGAGGTGCCACCTTGTGCGTAGAAGCCCTGCACACAGGCAAGAAGCCCCCCAGGCCCGCGGGTGCGCCCGACCCTGGAGCCCCCTGGCTGGCTGCAGCCACAGGGAACGGGGGTTCTGAGTTGGCAGCCCCCATTCCCGAAGCATCCACGGGCAGTTCCCCGAAGGGCTGACACCGGCTGCGCCTCAGCAGCCAGACAACCTCCCTCCCTCTGGTCGGGCACTGCAAGCCACACAGCCACTTGTGTCCCCTGTGTCCCTGGAGGCCGCAGCGCGTTTTGGGTTTTGGCGCGGACGGGCCCCTCTCGGCTTCCGTAGTCCATTTGCCCCGGAGCCTGCCAGACCCCTTGCCCCAGGGGCAGGCCCTGCTGAGTCCCTGAGTGCCTCCTGAGTTCCTGCCACCACCCTTGGGCCGGGATGTGGTGCCACCTTGTGCGTAGAAGCCCTGCACACAGGCAAGAAGCCCCCCAGGCCCGCGGGCGCGCCCGACCCTGGAGCCCCCTGGCTGGCTGCAGCCACAAAGAACGGGGGTTCTGAGTTGGCAGCCCCCATTCCCGAAGCATCCACGGGCAGTTCCCCGAAGGGCTGACACCGGCTGCGCCTCAGCAGCCAGACAACCTCCCTCCCTCTGGTCGGGCACTGCAAGCCACACAGCCACTTGTGTCCCCTTTGTCCCTGGAGGCCGCAGCGCGTTTTGGGTTTTGGCGCGGACGGGCCCCTCTCGGCTTCCGTAGTCCATTTGCCCTGGAGCCTGCCAGACCCCTGGCCCCAGAGGCGGGCCCTGCTGAGTCACCGAGCGCCTCCTGAGTTCCTGCCACCACCCTTGGGCCGGGATGAGGTGCCACCTTGTGGTTAGAAGCCCTGCACACAGGCAAGAAGCCCCCCAGGCCCGCGGGCGCGCCCGACCCTGGAGCCCCCTGGCTGGCTGCAGCCACAGGGAACGGGGGTTCTGAGTTGGCAGCCCCCATTCCCGAAGCATCCACGGGCAGTTCCCCGAAGGGCTGACACCGGCTGCGCCTCAGCAGCCAGACAACCTCCCTCCCTCTGGTCGGGCACTGCAAGCCACACAGCCACTTGTGTCCCCTGTGTCCCTGGAGGCCGCAGCGCGTTTTGGGTTTTGGCGCGGACGGGCCCCTCTCGGCTTCCGTAGTCCATTTGCCCCGGAGCCTGCCAGACCCCTTGCCCCAGGGGCGGGCCCTGCTGAGTCCCTGAGTGCCTCCTGAGTTCCTGCCACCACCCTTGGGCCGGGATGTGGTGCTCCTTGTGCGTAGAAGCCCTGCACACAGGCAAGAAGCCCCCCAGGCCCGCAGGCGCGCCCGACCCTGGAGCCCCCTGGCTGGCTGCAGCCACAGGGAACGGGGGTTCTGAGTTGGCAGCCCCCAATCCCGAAGCATCCACGGGCAGTTCCCCGAAGGGCTGACACCGGCTGCGCCTCAGCAGCCAGACAACCTCCCTCCCTCTGGTCGGGCACTGCAAGCCACACAGCCACTTGTGTCCCCTGTGTCCCTGGAGGCCGCAGCGCGTTTTGGGTTTTGGCGCGGACGGGCCCCTCTCGGCTTCCGTAGTCCATTTGCCCCGGAGCCTGCCAGACCCCTTGCCCCAGGGGCGGGCCCTGCTGAGTCCCCGAGTGCCTCCTGAGTTCCTGCCACCACCCTTGGGCCGGGATGTGGTGCCACCTTGTGCGTAGAAGCCCTGCACACAGGCAAGAAGCCCCCCAGGCCCGCGGGCGCGCCCGACCCTGGAGACCCCTGGCTGGCTGCAGCCACAGGGAACGGGGGTTCTGAGTTGGCAGCCCCCATTCCCGAAGCATCCACGGGCAGTTCCCCGAAGGGCTGACACCGGCTGCGCCTCAGCAGCCAGACAACCTCCCTCCCTCTGGTCGGGCACTGCAAGCCACACAGCCACTTGTGTCCCCTGTGTCCCTGGAGGCCGCAGCGCGTTTTGGGTTTTGGCGCGGACGGGCCCCTCTCGGCTTCCGTAGTCCATTTGCCCCGGAGCCTGCCAGACCCCTGGCCCCAGGGGCGGGCCCTGCTGAGTCCCCGAGTGCCTCCTGAGTTCCTGCCACCACCCTTGGGCCGGGATGTGGTGCCACCTTGTGCGTAGAAGCCCTGCACACAGGCAAGAAGCCCCTAGGCCCGCGGGCGCGCCCGACCCTGGAGCCCCCTGGCTGGCTGCAGCCACAGGGAACGGGGGTTCTGAGTTGGCAGCCCCCATTCCCGAAGCATCCACGGGCAGTTCCCCGAAGGGCTGACACCGGCTGCGCCTCAGCAGCCAGCCAACCTCCCTCCCTCTGGTCGGGCACTGCAAGCCACACAGCCACTTGTGTCCCCTGTGTCCCTGGAGGCCGCAGCGCGTTTTGGGTTTTGGCGCGGACGGGCCCCTCTCGGCTTCCGTAGTCCATTTGCCCCGGAGCCTGCCAGACCCCTTGCCCCAGGGGCGGGCCCTGCTGAGTCCCCGAGTGCCTCCTGAGTTCCTGCCACCACCCTTGGGCCGGGATGAGGTGCCACCTTGTGCGTAGAAGCCCTGCACACAGGCAAGAAGCCCCTAGGCCCGCGGGCGCGCCCGACCCTGGAGCCCCCTGGCTGGCTGCAGCCACAGGGAACGGGGGTTCTGAGTTGGCAGCCCCCATTCCCGAAGCATCCACGGGCAGTTCCCCGAAGGGCTGACACCGGCTGCGCCTCAGCAGCCAGACAACCTCCCTCCCTCTGGTCGGGCACTGCAAGCCACACAGCCACTTGTGTCCCCTGTGTCCCTGGAGGCCGCAGCGCGTTTTGGGTTTTGGCGCGGACGGGCCCCTCTCAGCTTCCGTAGTCCATTTGCCCCCGGAGCTTGCCAGACCCCTGGCCCCAGGGGCGGGCCCTGCTGAGTCCCCGAGCGCCTCCTGGGTTCCTGCCACCACCCTTGGGCCGGGATGAGGTGCCACCTTGTGCGTAGAAGCCCTGCACACAGGCAAGAAGCCCCTAGGCCCGCGGGCGCGCCCGACCCTGGAGCCCCCTGGCTGGCTGCAGCCACAGGGAACGGGGGTTCTGAGTTGGCAGCCCCCATTCCCGAAGCATCCACGGGCAGTTCCCCGAAGGGCTGACACCGGCTGCGCCTCAGCAGCCAGACAACCTCCCTCCCTCTGGTCGGGCACTGCAAGCCACACAGCCACTTGTGTCCCTGGAGGCCGCAGCGCATTTTGGGTTTTGGCGCGGACGGGCCCCTCTCGGTTTCCGTAGTCCATTTGCCCCGGAGCCTGCCAGACCCCTTGCCCCAGGGGCGGGCCCTGCTGAGTCCCTGAGTGCCTCCTGAGTTCCTGCCACCACCCTTGGGCCGGGATGTGGTGCCACCTTGTGCGTAGAAGCCCTGCACACAGGCAAGAAGCCCCCCAGGCCCGCGGGCGCGCCCGACCCTGGAGCCCCCTGGCTGGCTGCAGCCACAGGGAACGGGGGTTCTGAGTTGGCAGCCCCCATTCCCGAAGCATCCACGGGCAGTTCCCCGAAGGGCTGACACCGGCTGCGCCTCAGCAGCCAGACAACCTCCCTCCCTCTGGTCGGGCACTGCAAGCCACACAGCCACTTGTGTCCCCTGTGTCCCTGGAGGCCGCAGCGCGTTTTGGGTTTTGGCGCGGACGGGCCCCTCTCGGCTTCCGTAGTCCATTTGCCCCGGAGCCTGCCAGACCCCTTGCCCCAGGGGCGGGCCCTGCTGAGTCCCTGAGTGCCTCCTGAGTTCCTGCCACCACCCTTGGGCCGGGATGTGGTGCCACCTTGTGCGTAGAAGCCCTGCACACAGGCAAGAAGCCCCCCAGGCCCGCGGGCGCGCCCGACCCTGGAGCCCCCTGGCTGGCTGCAGCCACAGGGAACGGGGGTTCTGAGTTGGCAGCCCCCATTCCCGAAGCATCCACGGGCAGTTCCCCGAAGGGCTGACACCGGCTGCGCCTCAGCAGCCAGACAACCTCCCTCCCTCTGGTCGGGCACTGCAAGCCACACAGCCACTTGTGTCCCCTGTGTCCCTGGAGGCCGCAGCGCGTTTTGGGTTTTGGCGCGGACGGGCCCCTCTCGGCTTCCGTAGTCCATTTGCCCCGGAGCCTGCCAGACCCCTGGCCCCAGAGGCGGGCCCTGCTGAGTCCCCGAGCGCCTCCTGAGTTCCTGCCACCACCCTTGGGCCGGGATGAGGTGCCACCTTGTGCGTAGAAGCCCTGCACACAGGCAAGAAGCCCCCCAGGCCCGCGGGCGCGCCCGACCCTGGAGCCCCCTGGCTGGCTGCAGCCACAGGGAACGGGGGTTCTGAGTTGGCAGCCCCCATTCCCGAAGCATCCACGGGCAGTTCCCCGAAGGGCTGACACCGGCTGCGCCTCAGCAGCCAGACAACCTCCCTCCCTCTGGTCGGGCACTGCAAGCCACACAGCCACTTGTGTCCCCTGTGTCCCTGGAGGCCGCAGCGCGTTTTGGGTTTTGGCGCGGACGGGCCCCTCTCGGCTTCCGTAGTCCATTTGCCCCGGAGCCTGCCAGACCCCTTGCCCCAGGGGCGGGCCCTGCTGAGTCCCTGAGTGCCTCCTGAGTTCCTGCCACCACCCTTGGGCCGGGATGTGGTGCCACCTTGTGCGTAGAAGCCCTGCACACAGGCAAGAAGCCCCCCAGGCCCGCGGGCGCGCCCGACCCTGGAGCCCCCTGGCTGGCTGCAGCCACAGGGAACGGGGGTTCTGAGTTGGCAGCCCCCATTCCCGAAGCATCCACGGGCAGTTCCCCGAAGGGCTGACACCGGCTGCGCCTCAGCAGCCAGACAACCTCCCTCCCTCTGGTCGGGCACTGCAAGCCACACAGCCACTTGTGTCCCCTGTGTCCCTGGAGGCCGCAGCGCGTTTTGGGTTTTGGCGCGGACGGGCCCCTCTCGGCTTCCGTAGTCCATTTGCCCCGGAGCCTGCCAGACCCCTTGCCCCAGGGGCGGGCCCTGCTGAGTCCCTGAGTGCCTCCTGAGTTCCTGCACCACCCTTGGGCCGGGATGTGGTGCCACCTTGTGCGTAGAAGCCCTGCACACAGGCAAGAAGCCCCCCAGGCCCGCGGGCGCGCCCGACCCTGGAGCCCCCTGGCTGGCTGCAGCCACAGGGAACGGGGGTTCTGAGTTGGCAGCCCCCATTCCCGAAGCATCCACGGGCAGTTCCCCGAAGGGCTGACACCGGCTGCGCCTCAGCAGCCAGACAACCTCCCTCCCTCTGGTCGGGCACTGCAAGCCACACAGCCACTTGTGTCCCCTGTGTCCCTGGAGGCCGCAGCGCGTTTTGGGTTTTGGCGCGGACGGGCCCCTCTCGGCTTCCGTAGTCCATTTGCCCCGGAGCCTGCCAGACCCCTGGCCCCAGAGCCGGGCCCTGCTGAGTCCCCGAGCGCCTCCTGGGTTCCTGCCACCACTCTTGGGCCGGGATGAGGTGCCACCTTGTGCGTAGAAGCCCTGCACACAGGCAAGAAGCCCCCCAGGCCCGCGGGCGCGCCCGACCCTGGAGCCCCCTGGCTGGCTGCAGCCACAGGGAACGGGGGTTCTGAGTTGGCAGCCCCCATTCCCGAAGCATCCACGGGCAGTTCCCCGAAGGGCTGACACCGGCTGCGCCTCAGCAGCCAGACAACCTCCCTCCCTCTGGTCGGGCACTGCAAGCCACACAGCCACTTGTGTCCCCTGTGTCCCTGGAGGCCGCAGCGCGTTTTGGGTTTTGGCGTGGACGGGCCCCTCTCGGCTTCCGTAGTCCATTTGCCCCCGGAGCTTGCTAGACCCCTGGCCCCAGGGGCGGGCCCTGCTGAGTCCCCGAGCGCCTCCTGGGTTCCTGCCACCACCCTTGGGCCGGGATGAGGTGCCACCTTGTGCGTAGAAGCCCTGCACACAGGCAAGAAGCCCCTAGGCCCGCGGGCGCGCCCGACCCTGGAGCCCCCTGGCTGGCTGCAGCCACAGGGAACGGGGGTTCTGAGTTGGCAGCCCCCATTCCCGAAGCATCCACGGGCAGTTCCCCGAAGGGCTGACACCGGCTGCGCCTCAGCAGCCAGACAACCTCCCTCCCTCTGGTCGGGCACTGCAAGCCACACAGCCACTTGTGTCCCCTGTGTCCCTGGAGGCCGCAGCGCGTTTTGGGTTTTGGCGCGGACGGGCCCCTCTCGGCTTCCGTAGTCCATTTGCCCCGGAGCCTGCCAGACCCCTTGCCCCAGGGGCGGGCCCTGCTGAGTCCCTGAGTGCCTCCTGAGTTCCTGCCACCACCCTTGGGCCGGGATGTGGTGCCACCTTGTGCGTAGAAGCCCTGCACACAGGCAAGAAGCCCCCCAGGCCCGCGGGCGCGCCCGACCCTGGAGCCCCCTGGCTGGCTGCAGCCACAGGGAACGGGGGTTCTGTGTTGGCAGCCCCCATTCCCGAAGCATCCACGGGCAGTTCCCCAAAGGGCTGACACCGGCTGCGCCTCAGCAGCCAGACAACCTCCCTCCCTCTGGTCGGGCACTGCAAGCCACACAGCCACTTGTGTCCCCTGTGTCCCTGGAGGCCGCAGCGCGTTTTGGGTTTTGGCGCGGACGGGCCCCTCTCGGCTTCCGTAGTCCATTTGCCCCGGAGCCTGCCAGACCCCTGGCCCCAGAGGCGGGCCCTGCTGAGTCCCCGAGCGCCTCCTGAGTTCCTGCCACCACCCTTGGGCCGGGATGAGGTGCCACCTTGTGCGTAGAAGCCCTGCACACAGGCAAGAAGCCCCCCAGGCCCGCGGGCGCGCCCGACCCTGGAGCCCCCTGGCTGGCTGCAGCCACAGGGAACGGGGGTTCTGAGTTGGCAGCCCCCATTCCCGAAGCATCCACGGGCAGTTCCCCGAAGGGCTGACACCGGCTGCGCCTCAGCAGCCAGACAACCTCCCTCCCTCTGGTCGGGCACTGCAAGCCACACAGCCACTTGTGTCCCCTGTGTCCCTGGAGGCCGCAGCGCGTTTTGGGTTTTGGCGCGGACGGGCCCCTCTCGGCTTCCGTAGTCCATTTGCCCCGGAGCCTGCCAGACCCCTTGCCCCAGGGGCGGGCCCTGCTGAGTCCCCGAGTGCCTCCTGAGTTCCTGCCACCACCCTTGGGCCGGGATGTGGTGCCACCTTGTGCGTAGAAGCCCTGCACACAGGCAAGAAGCCCCTAGGCCCGCGGGCGCGCCCGACCCTGGAGCCCCCTGGCTGGCTGCAGCCACAGGGAACGGGGGTTCTGAGTTGGCAGCCCCCATTCCCGAAGCATCCACGGGCAGTTCCCCGAAGGGCTGACACCGGCTGCGCCTCAGCAGCCAGACAACCTCCCTCCCTCTGGTCGGGCACTGCAAGCCACACAGCCACTTGTGTCCCCTGTGTCCCTGGAGGCCGCAGTGCATTTTGGGTTTTGGCGCGGACGGGCCCCTCTCGGCTTCCGTAGTCCATTTGCCCCCGGAGCTTGCTAGACCCCTGGCCCCAGGGGCGGGCCCTGCTGAGTCCCCGAGCGCCTCCTGGGTTCCTGCCACCACCCTTGGGCTTGGATGAGGTGCCACCTTGTGCGTAGAAGCCCTGCACACAGGCAAGAAGCCCCTAGGCCCGCGGGCGCGCCCGACCCTGGAGCCCCCTGGCTGGCTGCAGCCACAGGGAACGGGGGTTCTGAGTTGGCAGCCCCCATTCCCGAAGCATCCACGGGCAGTTCCCCGAAGGGCTGACACCGGCTGCGCCTCAGCAGCCAGACAACCTCCCTCCCTCTGGTCGGGCACTGCAAGCCACACAGCCACTTGTGTCCCCTGTGTCCCTGGAGGCCGCAGCGCGTTTTGGGTTTTGGTGCAGACGGGCCCCTCTCGGCTTCCGTAGTCCATTTGCCCCGGAGCCTGCCAGACCCCTTGCCCCAGGGGCGGGCCCTGCTGAGTCCCTGAGTGCCTCCTGAGTTCCTGCCACCACCCTTGGGCCGGGATGTGGTGCCACCTTGTGCGTAGAAGCCCTGCACACAGGCAAGAAGCCCCCCAGCCCGCGGGCGCGCCCGACCCTGGAGCCCCCTGGCTGGCTGCAGCCACAGGGAACGGGGGTTCTGAGTTGGCAGCCCCCATTCCCGAAGCATCCACGGGCAGTTCCCCGAAGGGCTGACACCGGCTGCGCCTCAGCAGCCAGACAACCTCCCTCCCTCTGGTCGGGCACTGCAAGCCACACAGCCACTTGTGTCCCCTGTGTCCCTGGAGGCCGCAGCGCGTTTTGGGTTTTGGCGCGGACGGGCCCCTCTCGGCTTCCGTAGTCCATTTGCCCCGGAGCCTGCCAGACCCCTGGCCCCAGAGGCGGGCCCTGCTGAGTCCCCGAGCGCCTCCTGAGTTCCTGCCACCACCCTTGGGCCGGGATGAGGTGCCACCTTGTGCGTAGAAGCCCTGCACACAGGCAAGAAGCCCCCCAGGCCCGCGGGCGCGCCCGACCCTGGAGCCCCCTGGCTGGCTGCAGCCACAGGGAACGGGGGTTCTGAGTTGGCAGCCCCCATTCCCGAAGCATCCACGGGCAGTTCCCCGAAGGGCTGACACCGGCTGCGCCTCAGCAGCCAGACAACCTCCCTCCCTCTGGTCGGGCACTGCAAGCCACACAGCCACTTGTGTCCCCTGTGTCCCTGGAGGCCGCAGCGCGTTTTGGGTTTTGGCGCGGACGGGCCCCTCTCGGCTTCCGTAGTCCATTTGCCCCGGAGCCTGCCAGACCCCTTGCCCCAGGGGCAGGCCCTGCTGAGTCCCTGAGTGCCTCCTGAGTTCCTGCCACCACCCTTGGGCCGGGATGTGGTGCCACCTTGTGCGTAGAAGCCCTGCACACAGGCAAGAAGCCCCCCAGGCCCGCGGGCGCGCCCGACCCTGGAGCCCCCTGGCTGGCTGCAGCCACAGGGAACGGGGGTTCTGAGTTGGCAGCCCCCATTCCCGAAGCATCCACGGGCAGTTCCCCGAAGGGCTGACACCGGCTGCGCCTCAGCAGCCAGACAACCTCCCTCCCTCTGGTCGGGCACTGCAAGCCACACAGCCACTTGTGTCCCCTTTGTCCCTGGAGGCCGCAGCGCGTTTTGGGTTTTGGCGCGGACGGGCCCCTCTCGGCTTCCGGAGTCCATTTGCCCTGGAGCCTGCCAGACCCCTGGCCCCAGAGGCGGGCCCTGCTGAGTCCCCGAGCGCCTCCTGAGTTCCTGCCACCACCCTTGGGCCGGGATGAGGTGCCACCTTGTGGTTAGAAGCCCTGCACACAGGCAAGAAGCCCCCCAGGCCCGCGGGCGCGCCCGACCCTGGAGCCCCCTGGCTGGCTGCAGCCACAGGGAACGGGGGTTCTGAGTTGGCAGCCCCCATTCCCGAAGCATCCACGGGCAGTTCCCCGAAGGGCTGACACCGGCTGCGCCTCAGCAGCCAGACAACCTCCCTCCCTCTGGTCGGGCACTGCAAGCCACACAGCCACTTGTGTCCCCTGTGTCCCTGGAGGCCGCAGCGCGTTTTGGGTTTTGGCGCGGACGGGCCCCTCTCGGCTTCCGTAGTCCATTTGCCCCGGAGCCTGCCAGACCCCTTGCCCCAGGGGCGGGCCCTGCTGAGTCCCTGAGTGCCTCCTGAGTTCCTGCCACCACCCTTGGGCCGGGATGTGGTGCCACCTTGTGCGTAGAAGCCCTGCACACAGGCAAGAAGCCCCCCAGGCCCGCGGGCGCGCCCGACCCTGGAGCCCCCTGGCTGGCTCAGCCACAGGGAACGGGGGTTCTGAGTTGGCAGCCCCCAATCCCGAAGCATCCACGGGCAGTTCCCCGAAGGGCTGACACCGGCTGCGCCTCAGCAGCCAGACAACCTCCCTCCCTCTGGTCGGGCACTGCAAGCCACACAGCCACTTGTGTCCCCTGTGTCCCTGGAGGCCGCAGCGCGTTTTGGGTTTTGGCGCGGACGGGCCCCTCTCGGCTTCCGTAGTCCATTTGCCCCGGAGCCTGCCAGACCCCTTGCCCCAGGGGCGGGCCCTGCTGAGTCCCCGAGTGCCTCCTGAGTTCCTGCCACCACCCTTGGGCCGGGATGTGGTGCCACCTTGTGCGTAGAAGCCCTGCACACAGGCAAGAAGCCCCTAGGCCCGCGGGCGCGCCCGACCCTGGAGCCCCCTGGCTGGCTGCAGCCACAGGGAACGGGGGTTCTGAGTTGGCAGCCCCCATTCCCGAAGCATCCACGGGCAGTTCCCCGAAGGGCTGACACCGGCTGCGCCTCAGCAGCCAGACAACCTCCCTCCCTCTGGTCGGGCACTGCAAGCCACACAGCCACTTGTGTCCCCTGTGTCCCTGGAGGCCGCAGCGCGTTTTGGGTTTTGGTGCGGACGGGCCCCTCTCGGCTTCCGTAGTCCATTTGCCCCGGAGCCTGCCAGACCCCTTGCCCCAGGGGCGGGCCCTGCTGAGTCCCTGAGTGCCTCCTGAGTTCCTGCCACCACCCTTGGGCCGGGATGAGGTGCCACCTTGTGCGTAGAAGCCCTGCACACAGGCAAGAAGCCCCCCAGGCCCGCGGGCGCGCCCGACCCTGGAGCCCCCTGGCTGGCTGCAGCCACGGGGAACGGGGGTTCTGAGTTGGCAGCCCCCATTCCCGAAGCATCCACGGGCAGTTCCCCGAAGGGCTGACACCGGCTGCGCCTCAGCAGCCAGACAACCTCCCTCCCTCTGGTCGGGCACTGCAAGCCACACAGCCACTTGTGTCCCCTGTGTCCCTGGAGGCCGCAGCGCGTTTTGGGTTTTGGCGCGGACGGGCCCCTCTCGGCTTCCGTAGTCCATTTGCCCCGGAGCCTGCCAGACCCCTTGCCCCAGGGGCAGGCCCTGCTGAGTCCCTGAGTGCCTCCTGAGTTCCTGCCACCACCCTTGGGCCGGGATGTGGTGCCACCTTGTGCGTAGAAGCCCTGCACACAGGCAAGAAGCCCCCCAGGCCCGCGGGCGCGCCCGACCCTGGAGCCCCCTGGCTGGCTGCAGCCACAGGGAACGGGGGTTCTGAGTTGGCAGCCCCCATTCCCGAAGCATCCACGGGCAGTTCCCCGAAGGGCTGACACCGGCTGCGCCTCAGCAGCCAGACAACCTCCCTCCCTCTGGTCGGGCACTGCAAGCCACACAGCCACTTGTGTCCCCTTTGTCCCTGGAGGCCGCAGCGCGTTTTGGGTTTTGGCGCGGACGGGCCCCTCTCGGCTTCCGTAGTCCATTTGCCCTGGAGCCTGCCAGACCCCTGGCCCCAGAGGCGGGCCCTGCTGAGTCCCCGAGCGCCTCCTGAGTTCCTGCCACCACCCTTGGGCCGGGATGAGGTGCCACCTTGTGGTTAGAAGCCCTGCACACAGGCAAGAAGCCCCCCAGGCCCGCGGGCGCGCCCGACCCTGGAGCCCCCTGGCTGGCTGCAGCCACAGGGAACGGGGGTTCTGAGTTGGCAGCCCCCATTCCCGAAGCATCCACGGGCAGTTCCCCGAAGGGCTGACACCGGCTGCGCCTCAGCAGCCAGACAACCTCCCTCCCTCTGGTCGGGCACTGCAAGCCACACAGCCACTTGTGTCCCCTGTGTCCCTGGAGGCCGCAGCGCGTTTTGGGTTTTGGCGTGGACGGGCCCCTCTCGGCTTCCGTAGTCCATTTGCCCCGGAGCCTGCCAGACCCCTTGCCCCAGGGGCGGGCCCTGCTGAGTCCCTGAGTGCCTCCTGAGTTCCTGCCACCACCCTTGGGCCGGGATGTGGTGCCACCTTGTGCGTAGAAGCCCTGCACACAGGCAAGAAGCCCCCCAGGCCCGCAGGCGCGCCCGACCCTGGAGCCCCCTGGCTGGCTGCAGCCACAGGGAACGGGGGTTCTGAGTTGGCAGCCCCCAATCCCGAAGCATCCACGGGCAGTTCCCCGAAGGGCTGACACCGGCTGCGCCTCAGCAGCCAGACAACCTCCCTCCCTCTGGTCGGGCACTGCAAGCCACACAGCCACTTGTGTCCCCTGTGTCCCTGGAGGCCGCAGCGCGTTTTGGGTTTTGGCGCGGACGGGCCCCTCTCGGCTTCCGTAGTCCATTTGCCCCGGAGCCTGCCAGACCCCTTGCCCCAGGGGCGGGCCCTGCTGAGTCCCCGAGTGCCTCCTGAGTTCCTGCCACCACCCTTGGGCCGGGATGTGGTGCCACCTTGTGCGTAGAAGCCCTGCACACAGGCAAGAAGCCCCCCAGGCCCGCGGGCGCGCCCGACCCTGGTGACCCCTGGCTGGCTGCAGCCACAGGGAACGGGGGTTCTGAGTTGGCAGCCCCCATTCCCGAAGCATCCACGGGCAGTTCCCCGAAGGGCTGACACCGGCTGCGCCTCAGCAGCCAGACAACCTCCCTCCCTCTGGTCGGGCACTGCAAGCCACACAGCCACTTGTGTCCCCTGTGTCCCTGGAGGCCGCAGCGCGTTTTGGGTTTTGGCGCGGACGGGCCCCTCTCGGCTTCCGTAGTCCATTTGCCCCGGAGCCTGCCAGACCCCTGGCCCCAGGGGCGGGCCCTGCTGAGTCCCCGAGTGCCTCCTGAGTTCCTGCCACCACCCTTGGGCCGGGATGTGGTGCCACCTTGTGCGTAGAAGCCCTGCACACAGGCAAGAAGCCCCTAGGCCCGCGGGCGCGCCCGACCCTGGAGCCCCCTGGCTGGCTGCAGCCACAGGGAACGGGGGTTCTGAGTTGGCAGCCCCCATTCCCGAAGCATCCACGGGCAGTTCCCCGAAGGGCTGACACCGGCTGCGCCTCAGCAGCCAGACAACCTCCCTCCCTCTGGTCGGGCACTGCAAGCCACACAGCCACTTGTGTCCCCTGTGTCCCTGGAGGCCGCAGCGCGTTTTGGGTTTTGGCGCGGACGGGCCCCTCTCGGCTTCCGTAGTCCATTTGCCCCGGAGCCTGCCAGACCCCTTGCCCCAGGGGCGGGCCCTGCTGAGTCCCCGAGTGCCTCCTGAGTTCCTGCCACCACCCTTGGGCCGGGATGTGGTGCCACCTTGTGCGTAGAAGCCCTGCACACAGGCAAGAAACCCCTAGGCCCGCGGGCGCGCCCGACCCTGGAGCCCCCTGGCTGGCTGCAGCCACAGGGAACGGGGGTTCTGAGTTGGCAGCCCCCATTCCCGAAGCATCCACGGGCAGTTCCCCGAAGGGCTGACACCGGCTGCGCCTCAGCAGCCAGACAACCTCCCTCCCTCTGGTCGGGCACTGCAAGCCACACAGCCACTTGTGTCCCCTGTGTCCCTGGAGGCCGCAGCGCGTTTTGGGTTTTGGCGCGGACGGGCCCCTCTCGGCTTCCGTAGTCCATTTGCCCCCGGAGCTTGCCAGACCCCTGGCCCCAGGGGCGGGCCCTGCTGAGTCCCCGAGCGCCTCCTGGGTTCCTGCCACCACCCTTGGGCCGGGATGAGGTGCCACCTTGTGCGTAGAAGCCCTGCACACAGGCAAGAAGCCCCTAGGCCCGCGGGCGCGCCCGACCCTGGAGCCCCCTGGCTGGCTGCAGCCACAGGGAACGGGGGTTCTGAGTTGGCAGCCCCCATTCCCGAAGCATCCACGGGCAGTTCCCCGAAGGGCTGACACCGGCTGCGCCTCAGCAGCCAGACAACCTCCCTCCCTCTGGTCGGGCACTGCAAGCCACACAGCCACTTGTGTCCCTGGAGGCCGCAGCGCGTTTTGGGTTTTGGCGCGGACGGGCCCCTCTCGGCTTCCGTAGTCCATTTGCCCCGGAGCCTGCCAGACCCCTTGCCCCAGGGGCGGGCCCTGCTGAGTCCCTGAGTGCCTCCTGAGTTCCTGCCACCACCCTTGGGCCGGGATGTGGTGCCACCTTGTGCGTAGAAGCCCTGCACACAGGCAAGAAGCCCCCCAGGCCCGCGGGCGCGCCCGACCCTGGAGCCCCCTGGCTGGCTGCAGCCACAGGGAACGGGGGTTCTGAGTTGGCAGCCCCCATTCCCGAAGCATCCACGGGCAGTTCCCCGAAGGGCTGACACCGGCTGCGCCTCAGCAGCCAGACAACCTCCCTCCCTCTGGTCGGGCACTGCAAGCCACACAGCCACTTGTGTCCCCTGTGTCCCTGGAGGCCGCAGCGCGTTTTGGGTTTTGGTGCGGACGGGCCCCTCTCGGCTTCCGTAGTCCATTTGCCCCCGGAGCCTGCCAGACCGCTGGCCCCAGAGGCGGGCCCTGCTGAGTCCCCGAGCGCCTCCTGAGTTCCTGCCACCACCCTTGGGCCGGGATGTGGTGCCACCTTGTGCGTAGAAGCCCTGCACACAGGCAAGAAGCCCCCCAGGCCCGCGGGCGCGCCCGACCCTGGAGCCCCCTGGCTGGCTGCAGCCACAGGAACGGGGGTTCTGAGTTGGCAGCCCCCATTCCCGAAGCATCCACGGGCAGTTCCCCGAAGGGCTGACACCGGCTGCGCCTCAGCAGCCAGACAACCTCCCTCCCTCTGGTCGGGCACTGCAAGCCACACAGCCACTTGTGTCCCCTGTGTCCCTGGAGGCCGCAGCGCGTTTTGGGTTTTGGCGCGGACGGGCCCCTCTCGGCTTCCGTAGTCCATTTGCCCCGGAGCCTGCCAGACCCCTTGCCCCAGGGGCAGGCCCTGCTGAGTCCCTGAGTGCCTCCTGAGTTCCTGCCACCACCCTTGGGCCGGGATGTGGTGCCACCTTGTGCGTAGAAGCCCTGCACACAGGCAAGAAGCCCCCCAGGCCCGCGGGCGCGCCCGACCCTGGAGCCCCCTGGCTGGCTGCAGCCACAGGGAACGGGGGTTCTGAGTTGGCAGCCCCCATTCCCGAAGCATCCACGGGCAGTTCCCCGAAGGGCTGACACCGGCTGCGCCTCAGCAGCCAGACAACCTCCCTCCCTCTGGTCGGGCACTGCAAGCCACACAGCCACTTGTGTCCCCTTTGTCCCTGGAGGCCGCAGCGCGTTTTGGGTTTTGGCGCGGACGGGCCCCTCTCGGCTTCCGGAGTCCATTTGCCCTGGAGCCTGCCAGACCCCTGGCCCAGAGGCGGGCCCTGCTGAGTCCCCGAGCGCCTCCTGAGTTCCTGCCACCACCCTTGGGCCGGGATGAGGTGCCACCTTGTGGTTAGAAGCCCTGCACACAGGCAAGAAGCCCCCCAGGCCCGCGGGCGCGCCCGACCCTGGAGCCCCCTGGCTGGCTGCAGCCACAGGGAACGGGGTTCTGAGTTGGCAGCCCCCATTCCCGAAGCATCCACGGGCAGTTCCCCGAAGGGCTGACACCGGCTGCGCATCAGCAGCCAGACAACCTCCCTCCCTCTGGTCGGGCACTGCAAGCCACACAGCCACTTGTGTCCCCTGTGTCCCTGGAGGCCGCAGCGCATTTTGGGTTTTGGCGCGGACGGGCCCCTCTCGGCTTCCGTAGTCCATTTGCCCCCGGAGCTTGCTAGACCCCTGGCCCCAGGGGCGGGCCCTGCTGAGTCCCCGAGCGCCTCCTGGGTTCCTGCCACCACCCTTGGGCCGGGATGAGGTGCCACCTTGTGCGTAGAAGCCCTGCACACAGGCAAGAAGCCCCTAGGCCCGCGGGCGCGCCCGACCCTGGAGCCCCCTGGCTGGCTGCAGCCACAGGGAACGGGGGTTCTGAGTTGGCAGCCCCCATTCCCGAAGCATCCACGGGCAGTTCCCCGAAGGGCTGACACCGGCTGCGCCTCAGCAGCCAGACAACCTCCCTCCCTCTGGTCGGGCACTGCAAGCCACACAGCCACTTGTGTCCCCTGTGTCCCTGGAGGCCGCAGCGCGTTTTGGGTTTTGGCGCGGACGGGCCCCTCTCGGCTTCCGTAGTCCATTTGCCCCGGAGCCTGCCAGACCCCTTGCCCCAGGGGCGGGCCCTGCTGAGTCCCTGAGTGCCTCCTGAGTTCCTGCCACCACCCTTGGGCCGGGATGTGGTGCCACCTTGTGCGTAGAAGCCCTGCACACAGGCAAGAAGCCCCCCAGGCCCGCGGGCGCGCCCGACCCTGGAGCCCCCTGGCTGGCTGCAGCCACAGGGAACGGGGGTTCTGAGTTGGCAGCCCCCATTCCCGAAGCATCCACGGGCAGTTCCCCGAAGGGCTGACACCGCTGCGCCTCAGCAGCCAGACAACCTCCCTCCCTCTGGTCGGGCACTGCAAGCCACACAGCCACTTGTGTCCCCTGTGTCCCTGGAGGCCGCAGCGCGTTTTGTGTCTTTGGCGCGGACGGGCCCCTCTCGGCTTCCGTAGTCCATTTGCCCCGGAGCCTGCCAGACCCCTGGCCCCAGAGGCGGGCCCCTGCTGAGTCCCCGAGCGCCTCCTGAGTTCCTGCCGACCACCCTTGGGCC
>NW_026909469.1:5000-48385 GCF_033115175.1 Lepus europaeus
CCGGTGGGTAAGGCGGGCGCCGGGCTGCGGGGTGGGCAGAGCCGGGCCTGGAGCTGGCTTTGGGGTGGCGGCGGTGGGGGCCGCCTAGGAGGGCGCTGCCCACCCCCCAGCGTCCTCACCACCGCAAAGCTGACCCAGGAGGTGGGAGGGGGCTTCGCCGTGCAGCGGCCCGGGAGGTCCCGGGCTCAGCGGCGGGCTGGGGAGACGTGGAGCAGGGGCTCCGGCCCCCGAGAGCGGGGTGGGCGCGGAGGGGTCGGTGCTGGGGGCGGCATCCGTGCCCGCGGCTGCGCGCCCTCCCTCCCTGGACCCATCCATCTCCGGGAGATTATATTTAAATATCTCTTTTGTGCAAGGCAGGAGCTGGGCTCGCCCCTAAGAGGCGGTTTCCATGGCAACGACAATTGCCAGCTTCCGTGTGGTGAATCGGCGTTGCCATGGCAACCCCACCCTCATCTGCCCAAGGTGCTGGGAGGGGGGAGGTGAGGCCAGCGGAGGCGGGGTGCAGGCGCTCAGGTGTGCCCCCCACCCCCCCCGCCCAGGAACCGGTCCCATCGGCTGCGCCAATCTCCCTCCGGCCACCGGGGTGTGGTACCAGGTGGAGAGGGCCCGGTGGGTGGGAGTGCGGGAGGGGGTGGGGGAAGGGAGAGCGGGGTGGGCCTTTTGCAGCCGCCCTGGGGCCCTCTGAGGGTGTGGCTGGGTGAACTGGGACCACGGATGGGGTGGGGGGCAGAGCGCTCTCGGGTCCTGGGGTTCCTGGGGCTGAGCCGAAATCTAGGCAGCCCAGGCGCGGGGCCCCCACAGTCAGAAAGGGGGAGGGCTGTGGGGGGAGGGGCTCAGGGACAGGGGCGGGGAAGAGAAGTAGGGGTCAGGGGAGGGGGTGCCGGGTCAAGGGGTCTCTGAGCTGGGCTGGGGTCTCAGGGAAGGGCTCAGAGGCGAGGAGACGGGGGCTCCAGGGTGGGGAGGGGGCTCTGCCTGTGGGAGGGGGTGGGGAGCTGTCTAAACCCAGTTCCAGGAAGCTCCCCCACCCCCCACCCCCGGGACCTCAGGCAAACAACTTCTCTCTGGGCCTTGATGTTGGCATCCGTGTAGTGGGCTGAGAGCTGTGCGTGCCGGGCCAAGGCAGGCAGAGGGGTCCCCGGTGGGCCCGCGCTCCCTCCAGCCCCAGGGTGTTTCCATAGAGGGGAAGTTGGTGGCGTGCTGTGGTCAGCAGGTCCCCTGCCGTGTGCAGGGGACAGAGGGAGACGTGGATACGCCCAGCCTGAGGCCTTCTGGGATCACCTGCTGGGGGTGTTCCCGCTGGGTTTTGCAGAATGAATAGGAGCTCACTGAAGACTCCCAGCTGGGAGCAGCGTCCATCTCCCGGCTCTGTCGGACGCAGGCCTGGGCGTGCCGTGGGGGCTGCAGGTGGGGAAGATCTCGCCGGCCAGACCTCGTGTTCAGGGCGGGGGTCGGGCACAGTGAGCCTGGCACTGCCGCCTGCATCTGTGTTCTGGTGAATTCCGTGTGGGCCGTGGGCAGGCCGACCGCTCGGTAGCCTGGGCGTGTCCACCTGTCTGTCTCGGGTTCCAGGAGAGCAAGACGGAAGGCCTGGGCTGGGCACTCCGGCCACTGCGCTCCCAGCGGGATCCGGGGATCAGAGCGAGTGCCGTGGCCACACCCGCGGGCTTCGGGGTGGCTTTGCTGGGTGTTGGAGCCGGCCACGGGGCTCACCCGGAGGCTGGGCTCTGTGCCGGGGTGGAGCCCTGCCCGCCGCTGACGCTGCTCCCCTCTCTCCACAGATGGCGCGGCCAATCCAGGTGAAGCCCGCGGACAGCGAGAGCCGCGGAGGTAGTTGTCATCTCTCCGTGGCTGTGGCCGTGGCCGCCAGGCTGGGGTTGGCAGGGGGGAGGGGGCAGGAAGTCGGTCTGTCCTGCCTGTGCGGAACCTCGAGGGGCAGTGGCCAAGGCCTGTGGATCTTCTGGGGGCCGGGAGGGGCTGGGGCAGGGGCCGTGTGCACGTGGATGTGTGTGCTGCGTGCGTGGGCTTTGGGGGGCGGGAGCGGTGGGCAGGGCGGCCAGGACCCTGTGGGTGTGTGGGAGTCTGCGCGCTGTGGGGCTGGGGGAAGAGGCGGGTGCTGGGGCTCGGTCTCTGCTCCCTCTTCCGTCTCTCTCCGGCTCTCTTTCTCCCCATCTTCCTCCCACCGCCGTGAGTGACAGCTGCCGGGAGAGCTGTTTCCATAGTAACCGGCGCATCTGATTATCGGCAGCCGTCCGGGTACCCGAGGGGCCGGGCAGTTCCTGCCCCTGGCCTCCGGCCTCGGCTGTGGGCAGGACCCAAGCCAGCGCCCCCCTGGCGCGCCACGGGCTCTCTGGCCCTGGCCGGCTGGGCGGGGCCGTGCTGGACACGGTGAGGCTGCAGTGACCCCGAGCGGGCAGGCAGCCCCCGCCCCGGGTGCTGTGCGCGGTGCCCCCCCCCCCCAGCTGGAGCTGCCGGCGATGCGCACAGGGAGGCGGCGCAGGGCGGGCCGTGGCCACCTCTCGCACAGGCACTCAGAGGCCAGTGGGGCCGGGGCCACCCCGTCTGAGCTTCTGTGGACGGCTGGAGGAATCCCGGCGGCCCGGGACTCGGCTGAGGCGGCGTGTCCACCGCAGGGGACCGGAAGCTGTTCGTGGGCATGCTGAACAAGCAGCAGTCGGAGGAGGACGTGCTGCGGCTCTTCCAGCCCTTCGGGGTCATCGACGAGTGCACGGTGCTGCGGGGCCCGGACGGCAGCAGCAAAGGTGGGGGCCGGGGGCGGGGCCGCCGGGGGCGGGGCCACCTGGTGGGCGGGGCTGGCCCTGGGATGGGCCGGGGCGGGGCCGCCTGGTGGGTGTGGCTGGCTCTGGGGCGGGGCTGGCTCTGGGGCAGGGCCACCTGGTGGGCGGGGCCACCTGGTGGGTGTGGCTGGCTCTGGGGCGGGGCTGGCTCTGGGGCGGGGCCACCTGGTGGGCGGGGCTTGCCCTGGGATGGGCCGGGGCGGGGCCGCCTGGTGGGTGTGGCTGGCTCTGGGGCGGGGCTACCTCTGGGGCACGGCTGGGGCGGGGCCGCTGGTGGGCGGGGCTGGCCCTGGGATGGGGCGGGGGAGGGCCCGGGAGGGTGGGGCCGCCGGTGGGCGGGGCCGGCTCTGGGGCGGGGCCGGCCAGGGTGTGGTTGGCTCTGGGAGAGGGAGGGCCCTGCTGGGGGCGCCTGGGGCCGGTGGTCTCTGCGCACCTGCCGGATTCCGGCTGTGTCAGCCCAGTCCGTCAGTTTCCGGCCGTCTGTCTGCCTGTGTTTCGTGGCTGCGCCTCTGCTTGTCCATCCGCGCGCTGCCCTGCGTGCCTGGCCGTGGGTCTGCTGGTGGTGCTCCGGCATCGCACTGTGCACGTCTGCTGGTCACGCGTGGCCGCTGGGCGTTCTGCACGGCTGCCCTCGTCACGTGCTGTTCCGGGCTCACCTCGCCCTTGGTGGTCGCACGGCTCCCCGGCTGGCCAGCTGACCAGTGCATGGGTGGCGTGAGCCAGCCCGGGCCGTGGTGAGCCCCACACCGCCGCGGAGCCCGTGAGTGGGTCCACACCGCCGCGGAGCCCGCGTCTGGGTCTGTTTGACTCCAACAAACCGCCGCTGTCTTGGCGGTGCCTGGCCATGTGCGAGCCTTAGCCCCCGGCCCCGCCTCCTGGGTCGTGGCACCACACACCTCGTCCTGCGGCCCCGCCCCTGGACCGTGGCCCTCCCCCTGGGCCGTGGCCCCGCCCTCAGCCCCGGCCTTGTCCCCAGCAGGCTGTGCCTTCGTGAAGTTCGCGTCCCACACGGAGGCGCAGGCGGCCATCCACGCGCTGCACGGCAGCCAGACGATGCCGGTGAGTGGGCGGCGGCCCCACGGCCCAGGGCACGGGTGGGTCAGGTGGGGTCGGCGTCGCGGCCCTGGCTGCCTGCGAGCAGATGCGTGAGGCTGGGTTTGCTGGGTGTGCGTGTTACAGTGCATGTTACACAAAGCGGCGCGGGTGCGTGTGTGCGGGTACGCATGTGCACACGTGTGTGCCTGTGTGAGCGCGCGTGTTAGTGTGGGTGTGTAGGGGACACCTGGGTGAGTTGGGTGCCTGGCCTGGGGGCAAGTGAGCGGCCAGCCGTGCACGTGTGGGTGAGTGTGTGCGGTGTGTGGGCGCCGTGGGTTTGCATCCACAGGGTGGGGGTGCGGGAGGCCCAGGGGGTGGGGCTGAGGCGGCAGAGGGCAGGCGCGGAAGGAGAGCAGCGGGTGGGGAGGGCGGTCCCGGGGGGTCCCCAGGGTGGAGGGCGGTCCCGGGGGTCCCCAGGGTGGAGGGCGGTCCCGGGGGGTCCAGGGACAGGCAGGGGAAGCCCCGCACGGGGAGGGGGCCTCGGAGAGCTGGCTCGGCTGGGGTTCAGAGGGCGGTGGGTGGTGCTGGCGGGCGCGGCAGGGAGTGAGATCCCCGTCCAGTGGTGCCGTGGCCTCCTGCATGCCCATTGCCCCGGCCCTGCTGACTGAGCATCCGCTCCGCCCTTCCTGGAGCCGCCTCGGTCGCCGGCCAAGTCCAGCCCCTGCCCGAGCCCCCAGCCTGGACCCCGACCCCTTTTCTACAACGCATTTACCTCAGTCAGCAAGGCAGAGGCATGAGCGCCCGGGGTTGGCCCGAGCCAGGCCTCTCGAGCCGCCGGCTCCCTGGGCGCGGGTGAGCTGGGAGCAGAGCCAGGGCGGGACGCAGGCCTCGTGCTAGGCCAGACACACCGGGTCCCGGGGGCCTGAAGCTGCCCTGCCCCTGCCCCGGTTCCTGACCCGCCCGGGCAGGCGTGGGGGGGCAGGATGGCGGCGTGGGGGTGTTCCCCAGGAGCCGGCCCCAGTGGGGGTGCCTGTTTGTTCCTGGGGGCGGGGGTCCAGGACGGGGTCCTTCCCTCCCTCCCGGGGCCACCGTCTCCCCTGCTCTCAGGCCGTGCCTGTGGGGACGCCCAGCTCCATCCCCCCTCCCGAGGGGGCCTCACTGGCTGGGCTGGGGGACCCCGAGGCTACCGCCCCCCACTGCCCCTCAGGGAGCCTCCTCCAGCCTCGTGGTCAAGTTCGCGGACACTGACAAGGAGCGGACGCTGCGGCGCATGCAGCAGATGGTGGGCCAGCTGGGCGTCCTGACGCCGTCCCTGGCTCTGCCCTTCAGCCCGTGCAGTGCCTATGCCCAGGCCGTGAGTGCCCCCTCCCGTGCAGCCCCGCCCAGGCCGTGAGTGCCCCCAGCCCCACCAGGCCATGGGTGGCCCCCACCCCGTCCAGCCCCGCCCAGGCCGTGAGTGCCCCCATGTAGCCCCGCCCAGGCCGTGAGTGCCCCGCACCTCGTCCAGCCCCACCCAGGCCATGGGTGGCCCCTCCCTTGTCCATCCCCGCCCAGGCCGTGAGTGGCCCCTCCCTGTCCAGCCCCGGCCTGGGTGCCTCTGTCCTCCCCAAGCCCCCGGTAGGCCCAAGTATGGCTGAACCAAATCCAGGCTGGCCCCAAACTGCAACCGGATCCGGCTGTGCTGGGTCCTGGCAAAGCCCTGATGCTGGAGCCGGGCTCATCCTCCGTGCCCAGCTGAGCCTGGTCCCAGGCTGGCCTGGGTCCCGCGTGACTCCCGAGCCCCAGGGGCTGGCTGAACCTGGATCCTGGGCTGAGCCGAGAGCCCGTGTGCCCTCATCGCGGGGGGGGGGGGGGCTCGGGACGGGCTGTGCCCACCGGCTGCTTCCGCCCCCAGCTCATGCAGCAGCAGACGACCGTCCTGGCCACCTCGGGCAGCTACCTGAGCCCCGGCGTGGCCTTCTCGCCCTGCCACATCCAGCAGATCGGGGCCGTGAGCCTGAACGGGCTGCCTGCTGCGCCCATCCCGCCTGCCTCTGGTGAGCTGCGCCTGGGCCTGACCGGCAGGCAGGGCCCAGCCCCACCCAGCCCAGCCTAGCCCAGCCCAGCCCCGCCCTGCCCCGCCCTAGCCCCGCCCCACCCCGTGCAGCCCCACCCAGCCCAGCCTCGCCCAGCCCCGCCCTAGCCCCGCCCCACCCCGTGCAGCCCCACCCAGCCCAGCCTCGCCCAGCCCCGCCCTAGCCCCGCCCTGACCAGCCCCGCTCAGCCCCACCTTACCCTAGACCAGCCACACCCAGCCCAGCCTTGCCCAGCCCAGCCCCACCCTAGTCCAGCCCCGCCCTGCCCCACCCCAGCCCTGCCCTGACCAGCCCCGCTCAGCCCCACCTTACCCTAGACCAGCCACACCCAGCCCACCCCAGGCCCACCCTAGTCCAGCCCCGCCCTGCCCGACCCTAGCCTAGCCCCACCCCACCCAGCTCTGCCCTGCCCAGCCCCACCCTAGCCCGCCCCATCTCTCCGCAGCCCCGCCCAGCCCCGCCCCACCCAGCTCTGCCCTGCACAGCCCCACCCTAGCCCCGCCCCATCTCTCCGCAGCCCTGCCCTGCCCCGCCCAGCCCCGCCCCACCCTAGCCCCACCTCACCCCTTCCCTGCCCAGTCCCAGCCCCTCCCCAGCCCAGCCCACAGCCCCTCCTCTGGCCCCTCCGCCCCTGACGCCCCTCCCCCCGCAGGGCTGCACTCGCCACCGCTGCTCGGCGCGGCCGCTGTGCCCGGCCTCGTGGCCCCCATCACCAACGGCTTCGCGGGGGTGGTGCCCTTCCCCGGCGGGCACCCCGCGCTGGAGACCGTGTATGCCAACGGCCTGGTGCCGTACCCAGGTACGGGGGGCGGGCCGAGCAGCTGCGGGGCTGGGCCTGGGAGGGGAGGTCGAGGCAGGGGCCTGCACACCCCGCGTGGCGCCCCTGGCTGGGGAGTGGGGTGGCTGCTCCTGTCGGGCCGAGCGTCCCCAGCGCGCCCCCCGCCCCACGAGCCCCTCCTCCGCCCGCAGCTCAGGGCCCCACCGTGGCGGAGACGCTGCACCCTGCCTTCTCGGGAGTCCAGCAGTACACAGGTAGGGCCGGGCCGCCCGCGAGGCCCGCCCCGGCCCGCCCCGCTCCCGGTCAGAGCCCGCCTGGTCTGCCCATCCCCGGGTTGGCCCCAACCTGGCCCCGCCTCTATCTTGACTGACGGCACCTGCACCAAAGCCCCGCCCACAGCTCAACGCCTTCCTGAAAGCTGGGTGTGGCCCCGCCCTCAGCTGTGGCCCCGCCCAAAGCCCTGTCCTCGCCCCTGGCGACCTGTCCCTGGGGCCCTGAGCCCCCACCGCCCGCCCATGGAGTTCCGGCCCACCCACCTTCTTCCCCCACCCCTGAAACCCCACTCCTACACTGTGGCCCCGCCCTCATACCATAACCCCACCCACCTGAGGACGGTGACCCTGCCCTCAACGTGGCTCCACCCCTGTAGACAGGCCCTCTGTAACCCCGCCCCCATGACCACACCTCAAACCATAGCCCCGCCTCTCCACCGCTCTCCTACCTGGACCCTACCCCATGGCCCCACCCTTACCTTCACACTGTGGCCCCGCCCCCGTGCTGTGGCCACGCCCCAGCCCCGCCTTTACCTCCGGCCCGCCCCCTTGCAGCCATGTACCCCGCGGCGGCCATCACGCCCATCGCGCACAGCGTCCCGCAGCCACCGCCAGTTCTGCAGCAGCAGCAGCGAGAAGGTGAGGCGGCCCGACCTCCCCCGGGTGCCGGGCGCCCGCTGACCCCGCCGGGGAGCGGCACGGCCCCGAGCTGACCCCGCCCAGGAGTGGCACAGCCCCGAGGCCGGGGCCCGCTGACCCGGCCCTGAGCCTGGCTTCCTCCGGGCAGGGGGAGCCGTGGTCTCCCTGACCCCGTGCTGGGGCCAGCGGCCGAGGGCTCGGGCCCAGGCGCCCCGCTGCCCCTGCCTTGGCGTCCTCATCGGCCGCGGCTCCAGGTCGCCGGGAGCCGTGGCTGGGTGGGCGGGGCGTCCCGGGGTGGGCAGGGCTGCCCGGCCTCTCCCTCACCCTCAGCCTGCGCGGTCTGGGCAGGCACTGAGGACGGAGCTGAGCCGCAGCCGTGACCCCAGGCCGTCGCGTCCTCGGGCCCCCACAGCACCGTCCCTGCCCCCCATTAGGGCTTTGGTGGGTGGTCAGCGCTGGGGTCCCCCACCCCACTCCAGTGCTCCAAGTGTTGGGCAGGCACAGGTGGGGGACACTGGAAGGGGCTGCAGGTGTCCCGGGCGCGCAGAGGTCGGGTGGCGCCGTCTGCGGCGGTCTCGGTCATCTCCAGGTGACGCTGGCTATGGGCGGGGTCCGTGACGTGATGCTTTATTTATTTATTTATTTGAAAGTCAGAGTTACACAGAGAAAAGGAGAGGCAGAGAGAGAGGTCTTCCATCCGCTGGTTCACAGCGGCCGGAGCTGTGCCAATCCAAAGCCAGGAGCCAGGAGCTCCCCCCGGGTCTCCCATGCGGGTGCAGGGGCCCAAGGACTTGGGCCATCATGGCGGCTCTCCCAGACCATAGCAGAGAGCCAGATTGGAAGTGGAGCAGCCAGGACTCGAACCAGCGCCCATATGGGATGCGGGCCCTGCAGGCGGTGTACCCGCTGCGCCACAGCGCCGGGCCATGATGCTTTGTAGAAGGGCCTTGGTGCCTGCAGGGTCTTGGAAGCCACGCCACATTTTTCAGCGCCACCGTGGGCGCCGCATGGGGAGTGCGGAGCCGGGAGCCTGCAGGCAGCGCCCGTGGAGCTCGGTCTGGTGGTCTGCCACCTGCGAGCCATTGGCGTCCCGGCTCCGGCCGGTGCGCTCCCCGCAGACAGTGCTTGGGGGTCGGATGGGGCTCTGGCCACTTGGGCCATTGGGGAGGAGACCGACCGCGCCTCCCTCTCTGTAAACCAACACAGACGGGTTTGCGTGGCGGAGGGGCCCCCGAGGGCTGTGCCTGGCGTGGGGGAGGGGTGGAGGGGACGAAGGTGAGGGCGAGGCTGGGGTCTCGGAGCGCCGGAGCCGCTGGGTTCCATTGGCAGAGCAAGGGCAGGGGAGCAGCGGGCACCTTCTTAGGGGTCAGAGGTCGCCTGTATGTTGAAAAAGCTGGATTTATATATGAGCGAGAGCGCTTCACCCACTGGCCACTCCGCAAATGGCCCCAGTGGCCAGGGCTGGGCCAGGCGCTCCCTGCGGGCCTGCCACGCGGGGGCAGGGGCCCAGGCACTCGGCCGTCCTCTGCCGCTTTCCCAGCCGCAGCCGAGAGCCGGGCAGGAGCCAGGCAGGCGCGGGTGCTGGCGCTGCGGCTCGGCCGCCCGAGGCCTGGGGTCTGCTCGGGCCGGCGGTGGTCCCGAGGATTCTCTGCGAGCCCCTGCGGCTGGTGCGCTCGGCCGTGGCCGTGGCTGCGGCTGCGGGTCCTCGCCCCCCACCCTCCGCGTGGTCACTGCGTCATCCCCGGGGTGGGCGAGCTCCGTGCCTGGGGATTTTTTTTTTTCACTTTGTTCAGTGGGGGCCTCGTGGCGAGGCGCGCGGACTCCCCGGGCTCGGGTGCGGGGTGGAGCCTGCGGCCGGGTGCGCCTGCCCCTCCCCCAGCTGCAGGGGCCCGCCGCCCCTCCTGGGGGTTTATGTCTCTCTCTCCCACCTGCAGGTCCCGAAGGCTGTAACCTGTTTATCTACCACCTCCCCCAGGAGTTTGGAGACGCGGAGCTGACCCGGATGTTCCTGCCTTTTGGCAACATCGTCTCCTCCAAGGTGTTCCTGGACCGGGCTACCCAGCAGAGCAAGTGTTTCGGTGAGTGCGGCTGTGCCGGCCCCGCCCCCGCCACCAGGCCCCGCCCCGCTTCCCGGCCCAGCTCCCCTCCTGGACCTCGCACTGCCACGCCTCCCCAGCCCGGCCCCGCCTTCGCCCCATCAGCCCCGCCTCCCTCACCCTGGACTCCGCCCCCACGCTGCCTCCCCCCTCGGCCCCGCCTCCCCTCGGCCCCGCCTCCCTCACCCTGGACTCCGCCCCCGCCCTGCCTCCCCCCTCGGCCCCGCCTCCCTGCTCTGCCCCACCTCCCCAGCCCGGCCTCGCCTCCCTCACCCTGGACTCCGCCCCCTGCCCTGCCTTCCCCCACAGCCCCGCCTCCCCCACAGCCCCGCCTCCCTGCTCTGCTCCACCTCCCCAGCCCGGCCCCGCCTCCCTCACCCTGGACTCCGCCCCCCGCCCTGCCTTCCCCCTTGGCCCCGCCTCCCTGCTCTGCCCCACCTCCCCAGCCCGGCCTCGCCTCCCTCACCCTGGACTCCGCCCCCCGCCCTGCCTTCCCCCTTGGCCCCGCCTCCCTGCTCTGCCCCACCTCCCCAGCCCGGCCCCGCCTCCCTCACCCTGGACTCCGCCCCCCGCCCTGCCTTCCCCCTTGGCCCCGCCTCCCTGCTCTGCCCCACCTCCCCAGCCCGGCCCCGCCTCCCTCACCCTGGACTCCGCCCCCCGCCCTGCCTTCCCCCTCGGCCCCGCCTCCCCACAGCCCCGCCTCCGTACTCTGCCCCACTTCCCCAGCCTGGCCCCGCCTCCCTCACCTTAGACCCACCACCTCCCCACCCTGGACGCCCCACCTTCCCTCCCTTGGCCACGCCTCCCTTACCCTGAACTCCGCCCCCACGCTGCCTCCCCCCTCGGCCCCGCCTCCCCTCGGCCCCGCCTCCCTCACCCTGGACTCCGCCCCCGCCCTGCCTTCCCCCTCGGCCCCGCCTCCCCCACAGCCCCGCCTCCCTGCTCTGCCCCACCTCCCCAGCCCGGCCCCGCCTCCCTCACCCTGGACTCCGCCCCCCGCCCTGCCTTCCCCCTCGGCCCTGCCTCCCCACAGCCCCGCCTCCCTGCTCTGCCCCACCTCCCCAGCCCGGCCCCGCCTCCCTCACCCTGGACCCACCGCCCCCACGCTGCCTCCCCCCTCAGCCCCCCTCCCTCACCCTGGACTCCGCCCCTGCCCTGCCTCCCCCCTCGGCCCCGCCTCCCCACCACCGAGTTCCGGTCATGAGTTCCCGTCATCCCGCCGTGATTAGGATGGGCATTCAGTCAGCGCCACTGGGTGCCAACATCCAGGAGTCCTCTCCTACAAACAAAACCTTCAGTTCCTTTATCCAAAGCGCAGAGGCTCCCGTCCACTGGCCCACTCCCCGGACGCCCGCGGCCACTGCACTGTGCCGGGAGCCGGGAGCTCCATGGGGTCACCCCCATGCCTGACCGGGGCCTCCTGGGCACCGCGAGCAGGGAGCTGGGCCTGCTCCGTGTCCTGTTTGCAGGAAAAGGGGCTCAGGGCGCAGGGGCTGTGGCTGGAGGGCAGTGAACGGGGTCAGGGTAGGGGCGGCGCCGTGGGCCGGGGCGGGATCAGGACGCCAGCCTGGCCATGGACCCGGCTCCCTGCCGCTCTGTCGTGGAGACTTGGAGACTCGGGGTCGGGTGCCGCGTCTCGGGGGTCGGGTGCCGCGTCTCGGGGGTCGGGTGCCGCGGCTCCTGGGCCCGCAGGCATTTGGATGGAAGCAGTGGGTGGGAGATTTCCCTCAGGTCAGATAAACAGGAAAACCAGGCAGCGAGACCGCGCACAGAGCAACTCGGATCACAGAGGACGGGGAAGAGGGCGGGACGCGGTGGGGGGGCTGGGCCCCGGCGTCCCGGGGGCATCCTCAGAGCCACGCCCCCGCCCACCTCCGCGCCCGCCCGTCTCCGCAGGCTTCGTGAGCTTTGACAACCCCGCCAGCGCCCAGACCGCCATCCAGGCCATGAACGGCTTCCAGGTCGGCACCAAGCGGCTCAAGGTGCAGCTGAAGCGGCCCAAAGACCCGGGACACCCCTACTGACCGCCCCACGCCGCCCGAGGCTGCGGCCTGGCCCAGGTGAGCCGCCAGGCGCCCCGCGGGCTTGGCCACGCCCCTCGCTCCCCTCCCCAGGTGGGGTGATGCTGCCAGAGGTTGGGGTGGACAGAGCTGGGCACAGACACCCCCAGCCCCTCTGAGGGAGGCACTGGGCTGGGGGGGGTGCAGGGCCCAGCGGGGGTGGGTAAGGATCCCGGATGAGCAGTTCACGCTGGGGCCTGGGGGTGCCGTCCGCCCTAGGATCCATCCCAGCTGCAAAGCACCAAGCCACAGAAAAACGCTGAGTGCCCACCCCGGCCGGCTCGCCAGGGCCGGACCCCTAGAGGCCCAGAAAGGCTTGGAACCAGGGTGGGCCATGGGGGTGTGCCCCGGCCAGGGCCCGGGGCCCATGGCCTCGCCAGCTTTCCTGGCACCTCCAGCCGAGCCGAGCCCGCCGGCCAGTGCTCCAAGGGTAGGGGGCGCAGTGGCGCCCTCGCCGGCCCACTGCCTGCACACTTTCAGGGGGGGGGGGGCCTCCAGGAGCCTCACCTGGGAAACGCGCGCCTGGGAAGCACCCCCTCAAGCCTGGGTTTTTCCTTGAATCCCCTAGGGGCCGTGAGGGCTCCCGGGCTCCCAGGCTGTGCGGGCTAGCCACGTGCGGGGGGTGCACCCGCCACCAGCCCCGGGCCGGCCACTGCACCCGGCATGTGCACCTGCCGTGCCCCGGGAATGCGGGGGTCGGGCGCAAAGGAACGGGAACGTGTGTGCCGCGTCCTTGTCCCGGGAGAGGCGGCGCCTGGGCCTCAGACCCCGGCCCGGCGGGGCCCTGCGGCCGCCCTCGCTCCCTAACGCCCGCCTTCTCCCCCCAGGTTGGGGCCTCCCCGCCCCGGGCGGCTCCCCGCTTCCCACCGACCCAGGAGTTTTCCGTAAATTGCCACCAGTGTCTGGACACCAGCCCCGCCCCCGCCCCTGGCCCTCACAATGTGACGTCCGCAGACGGGCGGGGGCGGGGCGGGGGCCCCGTCGCCCCCGTGTGTACACGTGCGCGTCTATGGAGAGCTAGAGACACTATATATATATTTTTTGAGTATAAGTCACGGGACCAAACTTTCCTGACGCCCTTGCACCCGAGAGGCGACCCCGGGCGCTCTCCCTGCGGCGGGCGCGGCTGCCCACGCCATATACCTCCCGGCCCCGCCCCGGCCCGGCCCCGGCGCCCGAGGGTCCCCGGCGCCCGCCGCACTCGGAGCAGCCCCGCCCGCCCGGCCCCTCCGTCTTAGCCTTACTCCTGCGGCCCGGCCGCGGCCCGCGGCGCGCGGGGCTGGCGGGCACGCTCCCGCCCCCATCACCAGCCTGGACCAGGGTCCGCGCGGGGCCGCGGGGGCTCGGCTGGACCTCCTTACCTCGGCGAGAAGCCCCTGGCGCGTCCGTCCGCTCCGTTTCGGGTTCTCTGAGCGAGTTCGGAGCAGGAGGAACAACACGCGGTGGGGTGGGGTGGGGGGGCGAGGGCGGCTTTTCCTTTCCCGCGGGGGCGGGGGCCGCCCGCGCTCCAAGCACACTGGGAGCCCCGCGCCTCCCGCCCACCCGGCGCCAGCTGACTTCGTAAGCTCAAATCAAAAAAAAAATTTTTTTTAAAGAAAAACGCAACAACAAAAAAAATCGCCTTCCCTTTGTTTCTACCAAAACGTGTTGACCTGGAAAAAGAAAAAAAGAAAAAAAAAAAAAAGAGAGAGAGAGAACACTTAGAAAAACAAGAAGCCGCCCCTTGCGGCGCGCGCCCCCGCGCCCGCGCACCCCCGCTGTACATACCGGGTTTCTACTCTTCCCCTGACTCGTGCGTGGTTTGTACGACTCAACTGTGTTTCCGCGACCAGGCCCCTCCCGACGCTGCACACGCGCGCCGCGCAGGCACAGGTGCACCCGCGCGCGCAGGCGCACACAGGCACACAGGCGCGCGCGCACCCGGCGCGGGGACCCGCGGGCCTCTCCCGCCCGCTGAGCTTTCCCGAGCGGGAGCCGCGCTCCCGTGCGCTCCGAGTTTCAGGTGAGCCGTCGCTAACGCCTCTTTTTGGTCTGAAAAAAAAAAAAGTTTATTTAATAAAAGTTTTACTTGCTACAGGGCCAACTTTGCGCCTTCTTCCCCCGTCCCCCTGTCCCGTCCTGTCCAGTCCCCTCCGTAGACCCAGTGGGAGCCCCGGGTGGAGTCCTGGCCCCCGGTGCTCGCCTGGCCACTGGGAAGTGAGCAGATGGATGGAAGACTCCCGTCTCCCACCATCTCCACCATCTCCACCACTCCACCACTCCACCATCTCCACCATCTCCACCATCTCCACCACTCCACCATCTCCACCATCTCCACCACTCCACCATCTCCACCATCTCCACCACTCCACCACTCCACCATCTCCACCATCTCCACCACTCCACCATCTCCACCACTCCACCATCTCCACCATCTCCACCATCTCCACCACTCCACCATCTCCACCATCTCCACCACTCCACCATCTCCACCATCTCCACCACTCCACCATCTCCACCACTCCACCACTCCACCATCTCCACCACTCCACCATCTCCACCATCTCCACCACTCCACCACTCCACCATCTCCACCATCTCCACCACTCCACCATCTCCACCATCTCCACCATCTCCACCACTCCACCACTCCACCATCTCCACCACTCCACCACTCCACCATCTCCACCACTCCACCATCTCCACCATCTCCACCACTCCACCACTCCACCATCTCCACCATCTCCACCACTCCCCCACTCCACCATCTCCACCACTCCACCATCTACACCATCTCCACCACTCCACCATCTACACCATCTCCACCACTCCATCATCTCCACCATCACCACCACTCCACCATCTCCACCATCTCCACCATCTCCACCACTCCACCATCTCCACCATCTCCACCACTCCACCATCTCCACCATCTCCACCACTCCACCATCTCCACCATCTCCACCACTCCACCATCTCCACCACTCCACCATCTCCACCATCTCCACCATCTCCACCATCTCCACCACTCCACCATCTCCACCACTCCACCATCTCCACCACTCCACCACTCCACCATCTCCACCACTCCACCATCTCCACCATCTCCACCACTCCACCACTCCACCATCTCCACCATCTCCACCACTCCACACTCCACCATCTCCACCATCTCCACCATCTCCACCACTCCACCATCTCCACCACTCCACCATCTCCACCACTCCACCATCTACACCATCTCCACCACTCCACCATCTACACCATCTCCACCACTCCATCATCTCCACCATCTCCACCACTCCACCATCTCCACCATCTCCACCACTCCACCATCTCCACCATCTCCACCACTCCACCACTCCACCATCTCCACCATCTCCACCACTCCACCATCTACACCATCTCCACCACTCCACCATCTCCACCACTCCACCATCTCCACCATCTCCACCATCTCCACCATCTCCACCATCTCCACCATCTACACCATCTCCACCACTCCACCATCTACACCATCTCCACCACTCCACCATCTCCACCATCTCCACCACTCCACCATCTCCACCATCTCCACCACTCCACCATCTCCACCATCTCCACCATCTCCACCATCTCCACCACTCCACCATCTCCACCACTCCACCATCTCCACCATCTCCACCATCTCCAGCATCTCCACCACTCCACCACTCCACCATCTCCACCACTCCACCACTCCACCATCTCCACCATCTCCACCACTCCACCACTCCACCATCTCCACCACTCCACCATCTCCACCATCTCCACCACTCCACCATCTCCACCACTCCACCATCTCCACCATCTCCACCATCTCCACCACTCCACCATCTCCACCACTCCACCATCTCCACCATCTCCACCATCTCCACCATCTCCACCACTCCACCATCTCCACCATCTCCACCACTCCACCATCTCCACCATCTCCACCACTCCACCATCTCCACCATCTCCACCACTCCACCATCTCCACCATCTCCACCACTCCACCACTCCACCATCTCCACCACTCCACCATCTCCACCATCTCCACCACTCCACCATCTCCACCATCTCCACCACTCCACCATCTCCACCATCTCCACCACTCCACCATCTCCACCATCTCCACCACTCCACCACTCCACCATCTCCACCATCTCCACCATCTCCACCATCTCCACCATCTCCACCACTCCACCACTCCCCCATCTCCACCACTCCACCACTCCACCATCTCCACCATCTCCACCATCTCCACCACTCCACCACTCCACCATCTCCACCACTCCACCATCTCCACCACTCCACCACTCCACCATCTCCACCACTCCACCACTCCACCATCTCCACCATCTCCACCACTCCACCACTCCACCATCTCCACCATCTCCACCACTCCACCATCTCCACCACTCCACCACTCCACCATCTCCACCATCTCCACCATCTCCACCACTCCACCATCTCCACCATCTCCACCACTCCACCATCTCCACCATCTCCACCACTCTACCATCTCCACCATCTCCACCACTCCACCACTCCACCATCTCCACCACTCCACCATCTCCACCATCTCCACCACTCCACCATCTCCACCACTCCACCATCTCCACCACTCCACCATCTCCACCATCTCCACCACTCCACCATCTCCACCACTCCACCATCTCCACCACTCCACCATCTCCACCATCTCCACCATCTCCACCATCTCCACCATCTCCACACCATCATCTCCACCATCTCCACCACTCCACCATCTCCACCACTCCACCACTCCACCATCTCCACCATCTCTCTGCCTTTCAAATAAATATATCTTTAAGCAAGCAGGGAGCTGGCGTCAGGAACCAGAAGGGACTCGAACCTGGGCATCTGGTGTGCGGTGCGGGCTCCTCAGCCCTTAGGCCAAATGCCGGCCCGAGTCGGGGTTTGGGGCCGGGCAGTGGGTGGCGCCCTTACCCTGTGAGATCCTGGTTTGGGGAGTCCGGGCCCTGGCTCGGGGGCTCTCACGATGCTGGGGGGCCCCCATCCCCCGCCTGGGGACGCCCTCTCAGCACCCGCCTTACTCGGCGGCCAGGAGGACCTGGGGGAGGCTCCTGCGCGCGCTCAGCCTCGTCCTGCGCCTGGACGCTCAGAGGCCAAGACCTCAGTGCCCACCATGGGTGGGCGGGGCCGCGCCAGAGCTGGAGCCTGGAGCAGGAGAGCAGGGTCTCGACCCCTGGCCCCACGAAGGGGGCTGCAGGCGCCCTGGAGTCCGGAACTTCGGCGCGACGGCTCCAGGGAGCTGAGCACAGGGCCAAGCGGCCAGGGACAGAGGCGAGAGGCCGCAGGTGCGCGACAACCGCCCCCAGGAGACACAGGCCCCCGGCGTGGCCCCCGCGACTCCCAGCCGCCGGGAGGGTGGGCGGGGCTAAGGCGCCCAGGCCTGGCCAGCTCCAGCCGTTGCGGCCAGTTGGGGAGTGACCCAGCAGATGGAAGACCTCTCTCTCTCTCTCTGCCTTTCTAATAAATTCCGAGGTGAATCTTAGAAAGAATTCCCTCCCGGAGGCCTCCTTCCAGGCGGCCAGCAGGGGGCAGCAGAGGCCACGCCTTGGTTCTGCACACGCGCCTTCCTGGAACGCAGCACGCGAGCATTTATTAGGCCCCAAATGTGTGCGCCGCGCCGCACTGAGGGACAGGCAAGGTGAGCGGCTCAGGGACCCCTGGCTTCTCTCTGGGACGCTGAGGCTACCCCCAAAGCTGGCAGGGTCAGCCCGGCCTCCCTTCACCCTGGGCCAGCTGCATGACGGGGGCCCCTGGGGTTCCGAGACGCACCGGCATGCGCAGGGTGGTCGCGCCTGCGGGCTGGAGCGTCAGCGAGCATTTATTAAGCACCTGCTGTGTGTAGGCGCTGGACACGCCGGGAACAAAATACACATGAACCCCTGGCCACGCCCCATGCCTCGCCCCGCCCCATCCCACCACCCAGCTCCGCCTTCTCTCCGCCCCCCTCTGTTTTCCGAGACTATCAGAGCGCAGAAGAGGTGGGGATGATCTACATATTCATGAGGCTGCCAGCCAATCCACAACCAGAACTTGCGTTCCTCTTCAGAGCCTAGGCGATTGTGACGTCAGGAGTGACGTCTGAAGTTATCCTTAAAGGCGCAGTACCCTCCCTGACCCCGAGATGGCTTTGCCGCCCTGCGCGAAATACTGGCAGGCCCCTGGGCGCACACCGCCCGCCAAAGTGTTCAGCACCGGGGGTCGCGGACAGCTCCAGGGAGCCTGGGAACCGGTGCAGGCCCTCAGCCCGCCCCCGGGGACAAGCGCTGATCTCTGCCGGTCACAGCATCGCGGCTGCTGTCCGGGGCGCCTCTGGTTCCGGATCATCTCCGGGTCCAGTCCACCGCCAGGTCCCGTCGCTCTGCGGCCGCACTGGGTCCGAGCGCGCCCCTTCTCCCCTCCCCTGGGCGCGCACCTGCCCCCCCCGCCTGTGCTCCCCACGGTGGCCGGCAGAGGGCGCGTGCGAGCGTCCGAGTCGGGCCCTATCCTCCGCAGAGCGGGGACAAACTTAACACTAACTAAAAACGTCTCCCCGCGTGGGACACGAGTGCCGGCTTCCGCGCGTGGTGGCCGGGCCTGGAAGAGGCCCGCCCGGCAGAGTTCACGGCCATGTTAACAGGGCTGCGTGGAAGTCGCCCAGTGTCCGTGTCCCCAAGCGCAGGACGCAGGGTCCACGCTGGTCCTTCTGGGCCGCGGAGCTCAGTGAGGGGAGGGAGCCGCCACGGCCGCGCGAGTCTGAGTGGGAGAACGAGTGCGTGACTCACGGCGCAGCCTGGCGGGCGGAGGCTGGAGGAGGGGGAGGGTGGGGGGGTGGGCCCGGCTGGGGGCTGCTTGGCGCACGGCTATGCCGACTTGAGAGGGGCCGTGCGTCCTGCTGCGGCTGCGTGGATCATTCTGGAAGTGTCCCTGCCGGCTGAGCCTGGGGGATCCGCGCGCCCTGGCTGTGTGGGCTCCGGGGCTGGGTTAGCGCTCGGCTGAGGCTGAGCTGTGGTCACCGGGGGCCGCCGTCCAGCGCATCCTGAGCCGGGGAGAGAGGCCGGCTCCAGCCCCACGCCCGCCTGAGTTCCAAGGGAGCCAACCCCGCACGACGCCACCTGCGCTGCCCTCCCCCCCCCCCCAGAAGCCCTCGGCTGGCCGCGGGGTGGGGAGGAGCCCTCGGCCCCCACTGCGCACCTGCCCCCGCCCCGCCCCATCCTGTCCTGCGGGCTCCCGATATGGGTGGGGCCCTGGTTGGGAGGGGGGTGGGGTCCCGGCGGAGCCCCCTCCCCTCCAAGTGCCCGCCGCGCCCCCCCACCCCGCCTCCCAGAAGTTTCTCTCTGGCCTCCGCCGTCCACGTGTCCGCGGCATCTGGGGTCTGTGGCTGGGAATTGTTTTTAAAGAGAGATTCATTCGGAAGTGGGAGTTGAGAGAGAGAGAGAGAGAGAGGTCCTCCATCCGCTGGGTCACTCCCCAGATGGCCGCCATGGCCGGAGCTGCGCCGATCCAGAGCCAGGAGCCAGGAACTCCATCCGGGTCTCCCACGCGGGTGCAGGGGCCCAAGCACTTGGTCCATTGTCCACTGCTTTCCCAGGCCACAGCAGAGCTGGACCGGAAGTGGAGCAGCCGGGACTCGAACCCGTGCCCACGTGGGAAGCGCCCGCGCCGTCGCCTCTGTAATGAAACCTCCGCCCGCCCTGCGCTCTGCTCTGGGCCCGCGGGGGCTCCGCCCCGGTTCGTGGATTCCGCCCCCCCCCCCGAGGGCTTCAGGCCGCGGAGTGGGGGCCAACCGCCCGCCTCCCCCGCCAAGCACGGCTCGTGGTCTCCCAGGGGAGCGTGCGGGACCCCGGACGCCGGGGAACTTGTGGCCTGGCGCGGGAGACGCCCCGGGCCTGGGTCCTCGCCCTACCCAGCCCTGCCACTGGGCCTCGACCTCCGCGGGTGGAAAATGCGCCCGGGGTGGGGGGTATCCGGGTGAGAGGGGCCAGCCGTGGCTCCGCCCTTCTCCCCTCCTCTCCCACTCCCCACGTCCGCTTCCCGCCTCGGCCCTGCCTCCCTGGGCCCGCACAGCCCCGGGGTCGTCGTCCGCGGCCACCACGAGGCTCGGAGGCAAATGGCGCGGGGCGGGGCCTCCGCAACGAGTCCCAGGCACCAGCGCCTCGCCCGCCCGCGGCTTTTTCTCCCCGGGCCGGGTGCGGGCCTGGTGCGGGCCGGGCATCGCCTCCTGCCCCGGCCTCTGCTGCCTCCTGGGCCCCCGGGCGGGCTCTGGAGCTCGCGTGGGAGTCCCCGGGCCCGAGGGAGGAGGCGCCCGGCCTGGGGGAGACGCGACGTGGGGTGGGCGCTGGAGGAAGGGGCGCCCTCCGGCTCCCAGCCCCCCCAGCCCCGTGGCCGCCCCGCTGCCCACCGCCGAGGCCTCTCCAGAGCCCCCGGGGTCCTGCCCTGCAGGCCGGGCCCACCCTTGGCGCCCCATGCGTGCACGGCCGCCCCAGCGCCCGCAGCCCGGGGTCCCGGCCCCTCCTCCCTGTGCGGAGGGCGCCCCCTCCTCCGGCCCTCGGCCTCCAGGAAGGGGCCGTGGGAGGTGGTGGGAGGGGTCCTGCTGCTCTGTGGGCCCTGCGCGCCCGGCCGGGCACAGGAGCTGGCGAGCAGGCGGCGGCGGGGCTGGGAGCGGCCGCTCCTCCCGGGGGGCGGGCGCGGGGGGCGGGGGGCTGCTCCCAATCAGAGCCCGGTGCTGTGGGTGGCCACTCGCCGGCCGCCCGAGCTCCCGTCGCAGCCGCCCCCTCCATCTCTCTCTCCCTCTCCCCCTCCAGCTCCGAGGGTCCCGGGCCATGGGGGCCGCGCGCTCCGAGCCCGCGGCCAGGCGGGGGTAGGGTCGGCCGCGCGCCCCGCGCCAGCATGGAGGTGCCGGGCGCCCCGGTGCCCAGCGAGGCCGCGGTGAAGTGGCAGCTGTGCTACGACATGACGGCCAAAATGTGGTGGATGGTGAGTGGGCGCCGGGCCCGCGTGGGCCAGCGTCGTGGCCCGGGGGCCGTGTGGCCGGCTCGGCCGGGCCCCTGCCGCCCCGGGGCGGGGAGTCTGTGGGCAGGCGGCCCCCGGGGGCACCAGGCAGGGCTGGGGCAGCTCCGCTAAGCTTGGGCGCCCTCTGGAAGCTTCTAGGGGGCCAGGCCGCGGCTGGGGGGCCGGGAGAGGCCCGGGCCGTCCACCCTGGACTTGGAACCTGCAGCCGGGGCCCGGTCTCGTCCAGCTCCGGGAAGCGGCCTGGGTCTCACAGCGGCGGCTCCGGGGCCCTGTCCCCTGCAGCTGCCGGGCGGGGGTGGGAGTCCCCGGTCCCCGGTGCCGAGTTCTGGGGTCTCCGAGGGCAGAAGTCGTTCCTGCACCCTGGGGGGGGGGGTTGTGTGTTGGCTTCAGCTCTTGGTCTCCCCTTGGCCAGCATTTATCATGCACCCTACTGTGTCCCGGCCCCGTCTCGGGTGCTCAAGAGAAGGGCAGGTGGGGGTGGCGGGGGCAGGGGCCCGCGTGGGCCTGGGTGGCCGCAGAGCCGAGACCTGGCAGCTGGCAAAATGGACAAAGAGAAAAGGGGGCTGAGGACACGGCCGGGGCAAAGGCCCTGGGGCAGCACGGAGCCAGGAGGCCGGTGTGGCTGGAGCAGAGTGGGGTGGGGGGGCAGGGCGGCCCCACAGCAGAGGCCCAGGCTCCCGTTCAGGGGGGCTACACCCCCTCAGCGAGCCAGGGGCGCACGTCAGCGGGGGGTTCCTGCAGAGGTGCGGCCTGGGGGCACCTGGGGGCTCATGGCCCCTCCCCAGCCCTCGGCAGGAGCCTGGAGCCGCGTCACCCCCCCCCCACCAGGCTCCCAGCACAGCGCAGCCGCCCTGGGCCCGGGGAGGGGGCCACGTGCCCACCAGGGCCGCGCCGGCCGTGCTGTGCGGGGCTGAGGTCCCCGTCACGGGAGGCCCAAGCCCAGTGGGGCTGCCGCATCTACACCAGGCCGGCCGGGGTCCAGGGTGGGAAAACAGGACCCGTAGCCAGCGTGGCCGCGAGAGCCACTTCCGTGGCTTTGTCCCTTCTGGGCGGCTCTGGTCTGACCCCCAGGAGGCTCTGCCGTGAACCTGCAGCCGGGCCGGGGGCTCGTGGGCACGGGGCTGGCGCTGAGGAGGGGGCGCTGGCGAAGGGTCTGAGGTCTGGGGGCCAAGGGCACGGCCGTGCAAAGGCCCTGGGGCGGAACGGAGCTGTGGGTGGGTGGGCGGGGCCCTAGGGAGCCACGGCGGGGTTGAGGCGGGCGGGCGCCCCCGTGCCTTTCTGAGTGCCACCCGCCGCCTCCCCTGCTGTGTGCCGGCGCTGGGGTGGGGGTCGGGGCGCTCCGTCTCCCGGCCCTCGGCCGCCGCCCACTGTGCCCACATCTGAGGCTCTGAGGAGCCGGCCAGTCTGCTGCAAACCACGGAATGTGTCCCGGGGCCGGGCGGGAATGTCGGCGGGGGTGGGGCCGGGCCGGGCGGGGGCCGCGGGGCCAAGGCGCCTCCTCGGCCCCCGCCCCGGACGCTGCGCAGAGGGGGGCTGGGCTGGGCCCCTGAGTGAATGAGTGAGAATGAATGAATGAGTGGCCCGCCCCAGTGAGGACACTGTCGGTTGGCGCCTCCGCCCTGCTGTCTCCCAGGCCAGCGGCTGGGTGTCCGCCCGTCCCCGGGCGCTCAGAGAGGGGCAGCGGCCCCCGGGGGTCGCACCCAGGGGCTCCCGGGGGGCTCTGAGCTCGGCCGGGCCCGGCTTGGCTGCCTGTGCGGGGTGGATGGGGCCGTGGCCGTGGCCGTGGCGCGGGAGGAAGTGAGGGAGCTGCGGGAGGCCGCAGACGCCACGCTGGGGGGCGGGGCTGAGCAAGGCAAGGTGGGGGGCGTCCGCGGGGCAGGACCGGGGGCGCGGGGTCCACGGGGCAGGGCCGGGGGGCGAGGGTCCACGGGGCAGGGCCGGGGGGCGGGGGTCCGCGGGGCAGGGCCGGGGGCGCGGGGGTCCACGGGGCAGGGCCGGGGGGCGGGGGTCCGCGGGGCAGGGCCGGGGGCGCGGGGGTCCGCGGGGCAGGGCTGAGGGCCCCGGAGGTGGCGGGGGACGGGGAGGCTGGCGCGAGGGTCCTCACCTGGGGGGTCCCCCAGCAGCAGGAGGGGGGGGGCTGAGCCCGGGCGCCTGGGTGGTCCGCGCTGCGGGGCGGGGGCGGGGTGGACGGATGGGTGGGTGACAGGTGGGTGGGTGCGGGGCGTGCGGCACCCGGGCCGCCCGGCCAGGCGCACCCCTCCCCCCGCCCCCGCTGGCCCCGCCCCTCCGCGACCCCCGCCCCCGCCGGGACCTGCGCTCCGGGGGTCGCCGCAGACAAACCACGGAAAAGTAAAGTGGAGCCGGGCGCCGGGACGCGGGCGGCGGTAATGACCCCTCGATTGCTCCCAGCTGCGGGGGCGGGGCCGGCGCCCACCCAGCCTGGGGGGGGCCCGCCGCGGTGACCGGCCCGGCTCGGCAGCCCCTGCCCCAGGGACCTGACTCGGCGCCCCCCCCCCCCCGCTGACCGGCGTCTGGTCACCACCTCTGGGAAGCCCCCCACCCCCAGCGGAGGCCACAGCCGCCGGGCCTTTCCCGCGGGGCCTCCGTTCCCGGCCTCACAAATCCACCCAGGAGACCACAAGGGCGGGGGCTTCTCCGAGCGAGGGGGTCGGGGTCTGGGCACGGGGGCCGCCGGCTGTCAGCCCTGAGACAGCCCACGGCCCTGGGCCCGCCGTCCACGCCCCCGGCCACGGCTCTGCGCCCCGCCGTCCACGCCCCCGGCCACGGCTCTGCGCCCCCCCCCCGGCCCTGGGCCCCCCTCCCTTTCCATGCTCCCCGGCCCCTGGGGACCCCGGAACCCCCACCCTCCCTGTCCGTGGGGGTCGTGGAAGCCGCTACTGCTCGTGGCGTCTGTGGGTTCACTCGGGGCTCAGGGACAGGAAGTATTGAGGGGGAGAGAGAGGGGGAGGGGGGGTGGGGGACTGAGAGAGATGGGCAGGGGCAGGGGCACCCCACGCCGCAGCAGCCGGGCCGGGCGCCACGAGCTCCATCCGGGTCCCCCGTGGGCGCGGGGCCATCACTGCCACCCCCGGGTGCGCACAGCGGGGCCTGACCCAGGCGGGGTGACCCCGGCCCCGCACTGCCCGCCCCGCCCCGCACCTGCCCCGCTCTCCCCGCGTCTAAAGCCGAGCGCAGAGGCCTAGGGGGCGGTGCGGGGGCTGTGCGGAGCGGGCCCCTCCCTCCTCTAACCGCGGTCACTGAGACGGGGACGCAGGCGGCGTCAGAGACCGTCCGCTGGGCACTGACGGTGTCCGCATGGCCGGGGACGAGGCGGGGCTGGGCTGGGGCTTGGCTGGACGCGGCCACCCCGCTCCCGCGTGGGTCCCCGCCACGCGCCTGCTGCTGGCTCCGGCCTGTGCCTCCTGAGCCAAGGCTGCAATGCCCGCGAGTCCCACCAGGGGGCAGCACGCGACCAGGAGACGCCTGAGGCCGCGGTGACCGCAGACCCGTCCCGTCCCTGACCCTGACCCTGCGTCTCCACCCGCGGTCAGGGGGTCCTCGGAGCCCACGCGCGGTCGCGCACCTGCTGGCCCCGAGCGCAGGGCGCCCCCTCAGCCCTCGGCCCAGCGCCCGGGGACCCTGCGTGGGCGACGCCCGTGTCCCCCCCTCTCTTGTCCCCTCTGTCGCGGGGCCTGAGCCGACGCCGCGGCGGGTGGGGAGGTTTCCAACCTGGGAGCGTCTGGGGTGGCTGGGGGTCCGCCCGGGGGTCCCGCCCAGGCCGGCCAGGGCTCACTGACCTCCCCCACCCGTGTGCCGCACGCGAGGGGACCCCAGACCCTTCTAAGTCTCGGCCGCGCACAGACGCCGGGCCGTGTTCCGGGCCGTGTAGTGTTCCGTGCGCTGGTCCATGAGCTGGGCCGTGTAGTATCTGTCACCAGGTCCGTGTTCCGGGCCGTGTAGTGTCCATCGCCGGGCCGTGTTCTGGGCCGTGTAGTGTCTGTCACCAGGTCCGTGTTCCGGGCCGTGTAGTGTCCATCGCCGGGCCGTGTTCCGGGCCGTGTAGTGTCCATCACCGGGTCCGTGTTCCGGGCCGTGTAGTGTTCCGTGTACTGGGCCGTGTTCCGGGCCGTGTAGTGTCCATCACCGGGTCCGTGTTCCGGGCCGTGTAGTGTTCCGTGCGCTGGGCCGTGTTCCGGGCCGTGTGGTGTCCATCACCAGGTCCGTGTTCCGGGCCGTGTAGTGTCCATTGCCGGGTCCGCGTTCCGGGCCGTGTAGTGTTCCGTGCGCCGGGCTGTGTTCCGGGCCGTGTAGTGTCTGTCACCAGGTCCGTGTTCCGGGCCGTGTAGTGTTCATCGCCGGGCCGTGTTCTGGGCCATGTGGTGTTCCGTGCGCTGGGCCGTGTTCCGGGCCGTGTAGTGTTCCGTGTGCTGGGCCGTGTTCCGGGCCGTGTAGTGTTCCGTGCGCCGGGCCGTGTTCCGGGCCGTGTGGTGTCCATCACCAGGTCCGTGTTCCGGGCCGTGTAGTGTTCCATGTGCCGGGCCGTGTTCCGGGCCGTGTAGTGTTCCGTGCACCGGGCCGTGTTCCGGGCCGTGTGGTGTCCATCACCAGGTCCGTGTTCCGGGCCGTGTAGTGTTCCGTGCGCTGGTCCATGAGCTGGGCCGTGTAGTGTCCGTCACCAGGTCCGTGTTCCGGGCCGTGTAGTGTTCCGTGCGCTGGTCCATGAGCTGGGCCGTGTAGTGTCCATCGCCGGGTCCGTGTTCCGGGCCGTGTAGTGTTCCGTGCGCTGGGCCGTGTTCTGGGCCGTGTGGTGTCCGTCAGGAGCAGAGGGAGGCAGCTCCACCCCGGTGGCTCCCCAAATGCCCACTGCAGCTGGGGCTGGGCCGGGCCACAGACGGCTCCATCTGGGTCTCCCACGTGGGGGTGGGGCCTGTGTATCCGTGCAGACAGGAAGTGCTGGGGCACAGACAGGAAGTGCTCGGGGCACAGACAGGAAGTGCTCGGTGCACAGACAGGAAGTGCTGGGGCACAGACAGGAAGTGCTGGGGCACAGACAGGAAGTGCTCGGGGCACAGGCAGGAGTGCTGGGTGCACACAGGAAGTGCTCGGGGCACAGACAGGAAGTGCTCGGGGCACAGGCAGGAGTGCTGGGTGCACACAGGAAGTGCTCGGGGCACAGGCAGGAAGTGCTCAGGGCACAGACAGGAAGTGCTCGGGGCACAGGCAGGAGTGCTGGGTGCACACAGGAAGTGCTCGGGGCACAGGCAGGAGTGCTGGGTGCACACAGGAAGTGCTCGGGCACAGACAGGAAGTGCTCCGGGCACACACAGGAAGCGCTCGGGCACAGACAGGAAGTGCTCGGGGCACAGACAGGAAGTGCTCAGGCACAGACAGGAAGTTCTGGGTGCACACAAGAAGTGCTCGGGGCACAGGCAGGAAGTGCTCGGGGCACAGACAGGAAGTGCTGGGTGCACACAGGAAGTGCTCGGGGCACTGACAGGAAGTGCTGGGTGCACACAGGAAGTGCTCGGGGCACACAGGAAGTGCTCGGGGCACTGACAGGAAGTGCTCGGGCACAGACAGGAAGTGCTGGGTGCACACAAGAAGTGCTCGGGGCACAGACAGGAAGTGCTCGGGGCACAGACAGGAAGTGCTTGGGGCACAGACAGGAAGTGCTGGGGCACATACAGGAAGTGCTGGGTGCACACAGGAAGTGCTCGGGGCACACCGGAAGTGCTCGGGGCACAGACAGGAAGTGCTCGGGGCACAGGCAGGAGTGCTGGGGCACAGACAGGAAGTGCATGGTGCACACAGGAAGTGCTCGGGGCACAGACAGGAAGTGCTCGGGGCACAGACAGGAAGTGCTGGGTGCACACAGGAAGTGCTCGGGGCACAGACAGGAAGTGCTGGGTGCACACAGGAAGTGCTCGGGGCACAGACAGGAAGTGCTCGGGGCACAGACAGTAAGTGCTGGGTGCACACAGGAAGTGCTCGGGGCACAGACAGGAAGTGCTCGGGGCAAAGACAGGAAGTGCTGGGGCACAGACAGGAAGTGCTCGGGGCACAGACAGGAAGTGCTGGGTGCACACAGGAAGTGCTCGGGGGCACACCAGAAGTGCTGGGGCACAGACAGGAAGTGCTCTGGGCACAGACAGGAAGTGCTCGGGGCACAGACAGGAAGTGCTGGGTGCACACAGGAAGTGCTGGGGCACAGACAGGAAGTGCTCGGGGCACAGACAGGAAGTGCTGGGGCACACAGGAAGTGCTCGGGCACAGACAGGAAGTGCTGGGTGCACACAGGAAGTGCTCGGGGCACAGACAGGAAGTGCTTGGGGCACACAGGAAGTGCTCGGGCACAGACAGGAAGTGCTGGGTGCACACAGGAAGAGCTCGGGGCACACAGGAAGTGCTCGGGGCACAGACAGGAAGTGCTGGGGCACAAACAGGAAGTGCTGGGTGCACACAGGAAGTGCTCGGGGCACAGACAGTAAGTGCTGGGTGCACACAGGAAGTGCTCGGGGCACAGACAGGAAGTGCTGGGGCACACAGGAAGTGCTCGGGGCACACCGGAAGTGCTCGGGGCACAGACAGGAAGTGCTGGGTGCACACAGGAAGTGCTCAGGGCACACCGGAAGTGCTCGGGGCACAGACAGGAAGTGCTGGGGCACAGACAGGAAGTGCTGGGTGCACACAGGAAGTGCTCAGGGCACACCGGAAGTGCTGTTGGCGCGGTGCCCTTTCCTCTGGGAGCGGCCCCACCCGAGCCCAGGACCCCCGAGGCCTCCCCGGCGTCCGCGGTGCGGGGTCAGCTGGGTCAGCGGGCCGAGCTGACCTCGGGGCCCTGGTCACCTCCCTGCCCCTGGGGAGCAAAGCCGCGGCCACGCCTCTCAGAGCTCTGGGTCCAGGAGGAGCCCCGCCCTGGCTGAGGGGGGGGTCGGCCCACTTCACCTGTGGGGAAACTGAGGCACGGAAGCCGCCGCCCCGCAGGGCCCCAACCTGGGTGTGGGCGGAGTCGCCCGAGGTGCGCATGGACACGGGGCGCCGCCCGGGTCCACCTGAGCCGTGGGCACCGGAGCGGCCACACAGGCGATGCCAGGCCGCGGGAGCGGGGGGCGCCCGCAGAGTCCTGGACCTCAGTGTCTCCACCCGTGAAGTGGGTACAGCCGGGGCCCGCAGGTGCACAGCACTGGCTGTCGCCGGGTCCATGCTCGTGGGCAGAGGTGCCGGCTGCCCCTCCACCCCAGGCCGCGCAGGCCCAGGCGCCGTGGTCAACGGGGGGACCCGGGTGTGGGTGGATGGGTCAGCGGGGGGACCCGGGTGTGGGTGGAGGGGGCAGTGGGGGGACCCGGGTGTGGGTGGAGGGGGCAGTGGGGGGACCCGGGTGTGGGTGGAGGGGGCAGCGGGGGGGGGGGACCCGGGTGTGGGTGGAGGGGGCAGTGGGGGGACCCGGGTGTGGGTGGAGGGGGCAGTGGGGGGTGACCCCGGGTGTGGGTGGAGGGGGCAGCGGGGGGGGGGGGACCCGGGTGTGGGTGGAGGGGGCAGTGGGGGGAGCCGGTGTGGGTGGGGCGGGGCAGCGGGGGGACCCGGGGGAGGGGGCAGCGGGGCGACCCCGGGTGTGGGTGGGCGGGGCAGTGGGGGGACCCGGGTGTGAGTGGGCGGGGCAGCGGGAGGACCCGGGTGTGGGTGGAGCGGGCAGTGGAGGGACCTGGGTGTGGGTGGAGGGGGCAGCGGGGGGACCCGGGTGTGGGTGGGCGGGGCAGCGGGGGGGACCCGGGTGTGGGTGGAAGGGGGCAGCCGGGGGGGGGGGGACCGGGTGTGGGTGGAGGAGACAGCGGGGGGGGGGACCCGGGTGTGGGTGGAGGGGGCAGCGGGGGGGGGGACCCGGGTGTGGGTGGAGGGGGCAGCGGGGACTCCCGGTGCCGAAGGCCGGCCCGCCCCGCCCAGAACTGTCCCCAGGACGGCCTGGCCCTGCCCGGAGGTCCCACTGAGCAGAGCGGAAGACTGAGGCTCGGGGGGAGGAGCCAGCGCGCGGCGGCCGGGATCCCGGGAACTGAGAAACCCGGGGGCGGCGCGGGGCAGGCCTGGGCGGCGGCCAGGACTGCAGCCCGCGGGCACCGCGCGGGAGAACGGACCAATCGGAGCGCGGCTGGGTGCGTGCTGGCCAATGAGCGCGCGCCGGGGCTCGGGCTCCACCCCCAGGGAGAGCTCCTTGGCTCCTTGGCCCAAGCGGCCCAGCCGGTGCCCCCGGGACTCCCGGGTTCCGCACTTAGCGCCTACTGCGTGCAGGGCGCGCGCCCCGGGCCTGCTGCGGCTTCTCAGAGCGTCCTGGCACACAGCAGGCGCTTAATAAATGCGGGTGGACGGCCCCGCAGCGCCGGTCTCTGCTCTGCCCCGGGACAGAGGGGGCGGGGACCCCCGGCGGGAGGCTCGGCCGGGCAGGGGTCCCGAGAGCGGGCGCGACCTCCCCGGGCTTGGGACCCCGAGTCCCCCGGAGACCCCGAGGCAGAGACCCCTCTGAGCCCCTGCGCCCTCTGTGAGGGTCCCGGATGCGGCCCCGGCCTTGGCGACTTCCTGGGGGGGGGGGTCTCCGGTTCCCGCAGACCCCGTCCCCACGGCTGGATGGAAGAGGGGCGCGCTGGTGTGGGGAGAGGATTGGAGCCCCCACTCTGGGCAGCGAGGTGGGAGGGCAGGGGCGGCCTGGGGCTCCCCAGGACTGTGCCGCCCATGGCCCTAGGGTGCTCCCGGCCCACCTGGATCTGCGCTCGGGCACTGCTGGGCCTGGGGGTGGGGAGGGCGCGAGTGGGACCAGAGACCAAAAACCGGCAGGACTCAGCAGTACCCGGATGATGGGATAATGAGCATTCTTCTATTTGAGAGTTAGAGAGAGAGAGAGGTCCTCCATCCGCTGGGTCACTCCGAGATGGCCGCTATGGCCGGAGCTGCACCGGTCCAAAGCCAGGAGCCACGAGCTCCATCCAGGTCTCCCACGCGGGGTGCAGGGACCCCAAGGACTTGGGCCATCGTCCACTGCTCTCCCAGGCCGCAGCAGAGAGCCGGATGGGAAGTGGAGCAGCCAGGACTCGAACCCGCGCCCACGTGGGCTGCCGACCCTGCATCAGTTCTTCCTCTGCGGCCCTGCCCCCAAAAGCGCTGTCCCAGGCACGGGCCCCTCTGTGCACCGCCGCGGGGTCCTGGGGGCTCAGGCCGGGGAAGGGGGGGTGATTCACTGAGACCCCCAGCTCCCGGCGCATGTGCACCCTGCGGGCTGCTGTGAGGCCCGAGCTGGGGTCCCTGCGTCCACCTGGAGCCCCGGATTGCAGCTCCTGGCTCCTGGCCTCGGCTTGGCCGAGCCCCAGCGGGCACCTGGGGAGTGAGCCCCCAGGTTGCAGCTGTCTCTCACATCGGTAATACCATTGATAAGGGGGTGGGGGGGTACGGCCAGGTGAGGGCCTGCCGCTCTGACCGCGGGCACAGCCGGACCGGCCGGAGCCGCATAGGGGGCAGCGCTCAGCCCGTTGTCAGGGGTCCACACTCCGGAAGCTCCTCCCGGTCTCCAGGGCAGGCCGCAGGGGTCCTGGTGGCTGCCCGGTCCCCGCACATCTGGCCACGGCACCTCCCCCACCCCGGGGGTGACCATGGACCTGTGCCAGCTGCTGGGAGGGGCTGGGGGCCACCGCGGGCAGTGGGCGCGCGAGACCTGTCGAGCCCCAAGCGGTGGGGGAGGGGCAGGGGGTACTGGGCTGCGCCCCCGCCCTGCCATGCTCCTGCCAAGCTCTGGCCTTGGGGGCCGAGGAGGGACTTCCATGGGGACCGTGGGGGTCCCCTGTGCGTCTGCCCCCCCAGGAGCTGGCAGCTGGGAGGCGGGGCCGCCGGAGGGTAAGAGAAGGGGTTTGTAGCAGGTGCCTGAGCCCCACTCCTGCCGGCCAGCACCCTGAGCCGGGGTCAGCACACAGGAACTGAGCCTCGGGCTGCCTGGCTCCAGGCACCGCGTGGCTCCTCCAACACTGAGGTCTTGGCATCCCCCGCCTCCCCGGGTTTGGGGGCCACCAGCACCCTGCCCCCCAGGAGGTCCCCTCCACAGCCCCCACAGCTCGGCAGCCTCAAGCCCCCGCTGGGTGCTCCCCAGCCCCATTTTCCAGATGGGCAGACCAAGGCTCTGCGCCGGGGACCTGACCCTGATCTCCGCCCTCCTCCCCCAGGCCTGGACACTAGGGCTGGAGAAGCAAGGGCTTGGAGACCCCAGTGGTCCTCTGGCCAGCGGCGCCCACTCAGGACAGGCACAGGGCCGCCGGGAGACCCGGCCACGCTACCCAGCTTGGCTGCTAACAGACAAGTGCCAGTCCCAGGGTAGAGCCCGGATGTGCCCCCCCCATGACTGCCCGCAGGCCCTGTGGCCAGGGCAGGGGCCCCAGGCAGGCTCGGTGGGAGGGGTCGCACGGCAGGCCCCCTCTCCTCTCACTCCCTCATCGGCAGCTCGGCCTGACCGGGGTAAGCAAAGCTCTCAGGGCAGCCCACACCCCGAGTGTGGCCCCCCGCCCAGTGAATCCACTCCTTGCTTGAACATGATTCCAGCTCGGGGCGGCGCTGTGGCTCAGCCAGGGATGCCGGCGTCCCACAGGGCCGCCCATTGGAGGCCCGGCTGCTCCACTTCCCATCCAGCTCCCTGCTGACGGCCTGGGAAAGCAGTGGGCAAGTGCTGGGCCCTGCACCTGCCCGGGAGCCCCGGATGGAGCTCCTGGCTCCTGGCTTCAGCCTGGCCCATTTGGGGAGTGACCCAGTGGATGGAAGACCTCTCTCTCTCTCTCTCTCTCTCTCTCTCTCTGTAACTCTGCTTTTCAAAGACAAATCTTTAAAAAGAAAGAAAGAAAGAGAGTAATTGTCATAAAAAAAGAAGAATCCTGTCCCCGACACGGATTCCACGTAAGAGTGACGTCTGTCACTTGAGGCCATGGCTGGGGACCCTCCCCCAGGACTTGGCTCAGCCATGTCCCTGGGCTGTGCTAGGCTGGCTGACCTGCCGGTCACAGGGTGAGTTTCCCACAATGCATTTCTGCAGGGACTCAGGGATGGGGAGCTGGGTGGCTGCTGGGTCCCCACCCCCCACAGAGCTCACAGCCGCTCCATGTCCCCCGGAGCTTGCGGTCAAGTTCACGGCCACCCTTGGGTCCCCCGGGGCCTTGTAGACCCGCAGCTCAGAGCAGGGTGGGGCCTGGGCCTCGCCATGGCCTGGGCCGGGCCAGAGCCCCCAGCCCGGGGTTCCCGGTGAGGTCAGGCAGCTCCTGCCCTGGGAGCCCCCAGCCCGGGTTCCCGGTGAGGCCGGGCAGCTCCTGCCCTGGCTGCTCCGGACCACTTCTGCTCTGGCTTCCAGCGCTACCTTTTAAACATTGTATCGCTTCCCACAGCCTCAATTCTCACCGGGCAAAGCAACAACAAGAACTTTCTCTCTGGGTTGGATTTCTCTCCGGTACTGAAAGGCACACAGACACGGCCCTCCCGGCCGCTGCTCCCTCCCCAAACGCCCCCAGGAGCCAGGCCGGGCGGGCTGAAGCCAGGGCCTGGGGGCTCCCGGGGGCTCCCGCGGAGGTCCCAGGGACTGAAACGCAGGTGTTCCCAGAGGTGCTGGGCCAGACGCCCGCCCCAAGCACAGCGCCCGTCGTCTAGGGCAAGCGTGCGTTAGAACAATGCCCCAGAGCCTCCGGGAGGCAGAGAAACGCGGGTTTCTGTAGGCAGTGGGCACCTCAGGGGCAAGTCGGAGCGCCAAGTCTGGTGGCACAGCCTCGCCCCCGAGGGCCCCGAGGGTGCCGGCTTCCCCACGTCCTCACGGCACTGGTTATTTGAGAGGCAGAGTTAGAGAGAGAGAGGGAGAGAGAGAGACAGAGAGGTCTTCCATACGCTGGGTCACTCCCCAATTGGCCACAACGGCCAGAGCTGCGCTGATCCGAAGCCAGGAGCCAGGAGCTTCTTCCAGGTCTCCCATGTGGGTGCAGGGCCCCAGCACTCTGGCCATCTTCTACTGCTTTCCCAGGCCACAGCAGGGAGCTGGGTTGGAAACACAGAGTAGCCGGCACCATGGCTCAACAGGCTAATCCTCCGCCTGTGGCGCCGGCATACTGGGTTCTAGTCCCGGTCGGGGCGCCGGATTCCGTCCCAGTTGCCCCCCTTCCAGGCCAGCTCTCTGCTGTGGCCCGGGAAGGCAGTGGAGGATGGCCCAAGTGCTTGGGCCCTGCACCCCATGGGAGACCAGGAGAAGCACCTGGCTCCTGCCTTTGGATCAGCGCGGTGCGCCGGCCGTGGCGGCCATTGGAGGGTGAACCAATGGCAAAGGAAGACCTTTCTCTCTGTCTCTCTCTCTCTCACTGTCCACTCTGCCTGTCAAAAAAAAAAAAAGAAAGAAACAGAGTAGCCGGGACTCGAACCAGCGCCCCTCGAACCGGGACTCGAACCAGCGGCTGAGTATGGTGGTCAGAGGAGGGGGAGGAGGGTCTCCCGGCTCCGCCCGGCTCGGCTCTGAGTGTTCACTCTTTAACAAGTGGTATTGATGGCGGCGGGGTGGGGGCGGTCTCGTCCATCTGCGGTTCCCTCCGCAGCCCTGGGATGCCGCCCTGCAGGCCAGGGCTTTAAGCGGCTGTGCCATGGTGCCAGCCCCCCTGCGCTGGGCCTCACACTCTGCTGAAAGCCTTGGCTGTCTTTGGCGAGTGCCAAAAGCTTGGGCCAGGCCCGCTGTACACTTCCTTCACTTCGCGGTCTCTATAAAGCTAAACCCTCGGGGCCGGCGCTGTGGCGCAGTGCATTAAGACCCCGGCCTGCGGGGCCGGCATCCCATGTGGGCGCCGGTTCGAGTCCCGGCTACTCTTCTTCCCATCCAGCTCCCTGCTGTGGCCTGGAAAAGCAGTGGACGATGTCCCAAGTCCTTGGGCCCCTGCACCTGCATGGGAGACCCGGATGGAGCTCCTGGCTCCTGGCTTCGGATCGGCCCAGTTCTGGCCATAGCAGCCATGTGGGGAGTGACCCAGTGATGGAAGACCTCCCTCTCTCTCTGTAACTCTGCCTTTCAAATAAATGAAATAAATCTTTAAAAAAAAAAAAAAAAGCTAAGCCTTTAACACACACGTGTGCCAGTCGGTAATGCTCTGGAGTAGGCCGGGACGAGCTAGCCCCTGCGGAAGTCGGAGACCCTCTCTGGGCGCACGCTCGGGCCTGGGGCCGCCCTGCGGGAGCCACTGTGGGTCCCTGGGGACCCCTGGGGCACCAGCATCGAGCCCCCTCCCCACGTGGCCCAACCCTCCCAGTCTTTAACACAGTTATTACTTATGGATTTGTTTGAAAGGCAGAGTTGGAGCGAAGAGAGCGAGGCGGCTCCCCAGCCGCTGGGTCCCCCTGTGTAGCCCGGAGCTGTTGGAAGAGAGCGGTGGGGGGGATCGCCCCCCCCCAGCATTAGGTCGTCCCAGGTGACTCCCATAGCTGACGGCACTCGGATTGTGCTTCAGGGAATAGTGACAAGAAACCTAATGTCCAGAGCGGATGTGATTTCTGAGAAAAATTCATTTAGTTGAAAGGCAAAACTACAGAGAGACAGAGATCTTCCGTCCCTCTGTCCGTCCATCCGCTGGTTCACCCTGCAAATGGCCACAATGGCCAGGGCAGGGCCAGGAGCTCCCTCCGGGCCGCCCATGTGGATGCAGGGGCCCCAGCACTTGGGCCATCGTCCACTGTTCTCCCAGGGCATCAGTCAGGAGCTCGGTCGGAAGTGGAGCAGTCGGGACTCGAACCGGCGCCCGCGTGCAATGCCAGCCCTGCAGGCCGTGGCTTCACCCGCTCTGCCACAGCACCGGCCCCAAGACGGCTGTGAATTTTCAATCTTAAAGCCCATGGTCGGTAGACTCGGAGGATGCTGGGAGCGGCCAAAGCTTAGCTGAGGGCCGGGTGCTGTGTCCTGCGGGGTCTCAGTGGGGCCTGGCGGCTCCACTTCCGATGTAGCACAGGCGGGGGGGTGGGGGGGCAGCAGGAACGCCCCAAGTGCTGGGCCCGGGTGGGAGACCCGGGTGGAGCTCCCCGCTCCTGGCTTCAGCCCGGCCCAGCCCTGGCCATGCGGAGGGCTGGGGAGGGAACGGCAGATGGACGAGAACCCCCCCCCCCCGCCGCCGCCATCAATACCACTTGTTAAAGAGTGAACACTCAGAGCCGAGCCGGGCGACCCTCCTCCCCCCTCCTCCGACCGCCATTCCCGTGCGCTGTTGGAGCAGCGGCCTGGGTCCTGCAGCTGGGTGGGGGGAGCACCCGGCCCAGGGACCAGGGCTGGGCGACCTGGGAAATTCTAACCCTACTGGGATCACTGGACTCCCCGGAAGCCAGGGGGCGTGGAGCCCCCAGGCCGCTTCCTGGGGAGAGTGAGGGGCCCTGTGCCCCCGCGCCGCCCTTGGATCCAGGCACTGCCTGCCGGGCTCCCCCCCCCCCAGGTACCTAATTCCACGAGGAGCGGATTAGCAGAGGCGATTAGAGCCGGGGAGGGGTCTCTAACCCCTTAACCCTTTCCCTCCGTGCAGAGAGGGGAGGCGGCCGCTCCCCGGGGAGCTCCTGGGGGAGGGGCTTAGGCGGAACCCCAGGGGACCCAGCCCCTCACTGCTGTCTTCTGACATGGGAACAGGCTGCACTCATTGAGCACTTACTGTGTACACAGAGCTGTCGTCACCGCTATTTGCTTACAATTCCCTGCGCAGCCCTGGGGTGGGGTGGGGTGGGGGGCGTCCCCCACCCCGCTTGCACCAACTTCCGGAAGCCCCCAGACTCCCCCGTTGCTCTCCTGGGGCGCCGCCTGTGTGCACCCCAACCCTGGGGTCCTCCCTGTGGGACAAGGAGTCGCTGGTCCAAAAGGGGGGTCCCCGAAATGCTGCCCCCCGCCCCCTCTCCGGTTGAGGGACAAGGATCGCCACGGAACCCCCTCCGCCCGTCGGGCCCGGAGCACGCCCCCCCCCCCGCCCCGGCTCCCCGCGCTGCGCCAGACGCGGAGCTGGGGGAGGGGGCGGCGCCACCGCTGCGGCTGCAGAAGGCGGGGGCGCTGCGGGCCGCGCAGGGGGGCTGCGGCAGCGCGTCCCGGCCAGCTAGGCCCGCCCCGCCCCCGCCGCGGAGCCCTCGCCCTTCACCCCGCCCCGGGGAGGGGGCCGGTGCCCCCTGCCCCTCGCCCCCCGCCCCCAGGTCTGTCGCCCTTGGTGTCCAAGTGTCTGTGTCCCGTGTCCTCGCTGTGCGCGTGTAACTGTGTCCGGGGCACCTGCGCCCACCCGGCCGGGCGGCTGGGGTAGGGGGGCCGAGTCTCGGCGCTGTCATTCTGCGTGAGATCCCGGGGGACACCCGCAGGCCGGGGGAGCCCCGCGGGAGGCGTGCGGGAGGTGTGCGGGGGGCGGGGGCTGCTGGGGCCGCAGCGCTAGCGCGCGGGGTCCAGGAGCCCCGGTCCGCGGGTGTCCCCGAGTCGCCTGCGCGTGCCGGGAGCGAGCGCGGGCGCGCGCCGCGACCGAGGTGGATCCGCTGCCCGCGCGGCCAGCCCGACCCGGGCCTGCGACCCGCCGCCGCCGCCGCCGCCGCCGCCTCCGGCCTCCCCGCGCGCGCCCCGGGCCGGGGATGGAGCCGCGGCGCGGAGCCGCCTGACGCGCGAGCGGCGCGCGGGACCGGGGGGGGAGGGCGGGCCGAGGGGAGGGTCCTGCGGGCCGGGGGGGCGGGCGCGGCGCGCCCCCTCCCTCGCGCGCTCGCGCCCTCCCCCGCGCCCTCCCTCGCCGCCTCCCGGCCCCCCTCGCCGGGGACCGAGCGCGCTCGCCCGGCCGCGGGCCTCGCCTCCTCGCAGCGGCGGCCATGGTACGTAGCCGCCCCCACTTTCGTTTTCGTCGGGGACTTTTCTGGGCGGGTGCGTGGGCTCCGGGCGAAAGTTGCCCGATCTGGGGGGGCGGCTGGGGCCGCGGGCAGGGAGGGCTCGGGGCCGGGACGCCCCCCGCTCCGCCCGTCGCCGCGGGACCCCCCGCCCGCCGATCCGCAGCCCACCCCACCCCACCCCCCTCCCAGCTGGGGGCGGAGCTGACGCGCGGGGCGCAGTGGGGGGACCCCAAGTCGGGGGCCGCCTGCGGGCGCCGCGGAGTTGGCGGGGAGGGCGGGGCTCCGGGATAAGCCCCCCCTCCCAGCAGGCCGGGCCCCCGCCCCCTCCCCAGGCCGGACCCGGGGCGGGAGGGCGCGGCCAGGGGTGCACGACCCCCTGAGCGGGCGGCTCGCGGGGAGCCCTGGCCGAGGAGGGGGCGCGAGCTGGGGCCGTGCGGGGCCCCGGCCCGGGCGAGCGCGGCCGCGCAGCTAGCGGAAAATGGCGCCTTGAACTTGGAGCCGCGCAGGGAGCCGCCGGGCCTGCCCCGCACCGCCCCAGCCCCGCCCCCCGCCGCCCCCGGCCCCGCGGCGGCGCGCGCGGGGGTCCCAGCCGGGAGGGGTCCCGGGTCCCAGCCCTGCGCGCCCCAGGCCCGGGGGCTCAGGGTGCTGCGCCGGGGGGGTCCAGGCCGGGGCTTGCGCTCCCGGCGGGGTGCACGGCGCCGCGGAGTGTGGGCCTGGACTCCCAGGCGGGGGAGCGCGGGGGGACCCGGGGCGGTCCCGCGCCAGTGCGGGGGTCTGCGCACCCACGTGCTGCGTGTTGTGTGCGTGTCGCAGCTTTGCGTGGCCACGGGACGGGGTCGGTCTGCGCGGGTTCCCGCGTGTCTGCCGTGTGTCCCCGGGTGACCGGGGGATGTCGCCCTGTGTCGGCGGCGGGGGGACCGCCGGGTGCGCGAGTCTGGCGCGGAGCGTCGCTGGGGCCGGGTGGGGTGTCCCCGCGCCTCCCCGAGCCCCCGCCTCTCCTGGGGCCTGGTCCCTGTACCGGGCCGCAGGGGCAGCGCTGGACTCTCCCGCGCCTTTGTGCAGCCCAGGCCGCCGCCGCCTCCCGCACCGCGCGCCCGGAGGTGGTCCGGCCCGAGGTTCGGGCGCGAGGTGGCGCCGGGCCGAGAGCCCGGGGCGCGCGCGCGCGCGCGCGACGTCGCTCGCCAGGGGCTGCGCGTGCGCGGGGACCTGCCCGGAGGGGGGCGGGGCGCTGGGGTGCCCCCTCCCTCTGCGGCCGAGAGGGTCCCGAAGGGAGGGCGGCCGCGGGGGCGCGGGGGCCTGGTCCGGCGCAGGGGTGGCCGAGGGTCCTCCCCGTCGCCCCACTGCACCGGGGACGCCCGAGGCGCACCCAGACGCCGCCCCCGGCGTCGCCTCCAGGGGAATCCCCGCGGCGCCCCGCCCCCACCGCGGTGAGTTTTACATAATTTCCTAAACAGAAAAGCAGAGGCCTGGCCGCCACCACTCCCGCCCGAGTTCCTCCACCGCCCGCCCGTCGTCGTCGGGAAGGAAGCGGAACGGCCCACAGGGCGCCCCCACCCGCCCCTCCCCGCGGGGGTCCCAGCCCCCCTCCCCCCCGGGGCCTGTGCCATCGCCCGCCCGCCCGCGTGCCCGCGCTGTATCGGGCCCGTTGGTGGGGCCATCCTGGCGAGCCCAGGACAGCCTAACTCCACCCACACAGGTGCACATGCAGGTGCGCCCACACCCCCTCCCCCCTTCCCCTCCCTGCAGGACCAGGAACTGGGGGACATTGGCAGGGGAGGAGGCGCCCAGGCCTGGAGCCCGAGTGTGGCCCGGGGCTGTGCCGTGGCCCCGTGGGTGCCTGGAGTGGCTGCCCGAGGAGTCCACGGAGCCGTGTGTGCCCTGGAGAGAGGCAGTGATGGGCATAGGTGTGTGCCGCGTGCCACGTGTGTGCCACGTGTGTGCCACGTGTGTGCCGTGTGTCCCAGCCTCACCGTTCCCCACCTCTGCCTCCTGACAGCGGGGCCCTCCGTGTCCAGGCCTGACGTCCTGCAGGGCCCCTCTGTGCCGGTGCCGCCGAGGCCCGACAGACGGTTACGGAGAGGCCGGGAGCTTCGCCCCCGCACCTCCATGCCCCCAGCTGGCCCCAGCTCAGCCGTGTCCCGTGTCTCGCGGTGGTGCGGCGGCTGCCACGGATGTGCCCTCCCGCGCGCTTGCGTGGGGCATCGTGTGAGTGTCTGCTCTCACGGAGGACGCACGTGCCGCGGGCCACGTGGATCTTTCCAGAAACCGTGCGTGTGTTTCCTTTAAAAAATCCCAACGCGACACCGTAAGTCCTGGCGCGGTCACGGCGGGGGGGTCTCCACAGAGACTGCTTCTCCGGCACTGGGGGGGGCCGTGGGGACACTTAGGTCCCAGCTGGCGAGAGAGCAGGACCCCCGGTGTCCAGGGACCCTCTCTGTCCCCAGCTGGGAGCCTCTGGGCTTTGGCCACTGCCTCTGTCCAGCCGGGGAGCGTGCAGGGGCCACAGGTCTGGGCCCCGGGGATGGCTCGGTAGCTGCCGCCCCGCTGTGCACCTGTGTCTGGGACACTCACAGGGAAGAGAACCTTCTAGAAACTGCCAGACGAGCCAGACGGGGCCAGGATTCGAATCAGGCACCCGCCTTCCGAGCCGGATCCACCGATGGGCCTTTGAGAAGTGTCCGTGGGAGGGGCAGCGGGGGTGGTGAGGCTGCCGCCCCGCGGTGGCCCTGGGCGCCCGTGGCCCTACTGTGTGCGACAGGGACTGCTCCCGACAAAGGACAAGGACTCAGGGAAGCTGGGGTGCAGGTGGCTGAGCAGTCGGGGTTCCCGGGGGAGGGGCGGCCCCACGCCGGCTCCAGCGCCTACACCTCCATGTTTTCCGTGTTCTCCATGCGTGGTCTTGGTGTGTTTTAAACTTGGATTCCCGGACGCACAGGGTTTGAAGCGCCGCCCCTCCCCCATCCCGCGGTGTAGTGGGTGGGCCTGGCCTTATTATTTTTTTTTTTTACATTATGTTATTTTTTACATTATGTTATGGACCGGAAAGGCAGAGACAGAGCTGCTGTGCGCTGGTTCACTCCCAAATGCCAGCAGCAGACGGGGCCTGGCCAGGCGGAGGCTAAGAGGTGGGGAGACACCGGCGCTGGGGCCCTTGGGAACAGCGCCAGGCGCTGCGGTGTGGGCCCACGCGTGTCAGCAGCCAGGCCAACCCTGGCACCCACAGGGAGGCTCAGCATGTGCACCGGTGGAGCCGGGGACTCAGAATGGGGATGTCAGGACTGAGATGGGGAAGGGGACGGGGACAGGGATGGGGACAGGGATGGGGTTGGGGACAGGGCTGGGACAGGGACAGGGCTGGGGTTGGGGACAGGGACTGGGCTGGGGATGGGGGACAGGGACTGGGCTGGGGATGGGGACAGGGCTGGGGTTGGGGACAGGGACAGGGACTGGGCTGGGGACAGGGACGGGGACAGGGCTGGGGACAGGGACGGGGACAGGGCTGGGGACAGGGACAGGGCTGGGGTTGGGGACAGGGACAGGGACGGGGACAGGGCTGGGGACAGGGACAGGGCTGGGGTTGGGGACAGGGACAGGGATGGGGACAGGGCTGGGGACAGGGACAGGGCAGGGGTCAGGGACAGGGATGGGGACAGGGCTGGGGTTGGGGACAGGGACAGGGACAGGGCTGGAGTTGGGGACAGGGACTGGGCTGGGGACAGGGACAGGGCTGGGGTTGGGGACAGGGACAGGGCTGGGGACAGGGACAGGGCTGGGGTTGGGGACAGGGACTGGGCTGGGGCCGGGGACAGGGACAGGGCCAGGGACAGGGCAGGGGTCAGGGACAGGGTTGGGGACAGGGCTGGGGTTGGGGACAGGGACAGGGACTGGGCTGGGGTTGGGGACAGGGACAGGGACAGGGCTGGGGTTGGGGACAGGGACAGGGCCGGGGACAGGGCCGGGGACAGGGCAGGGGCTGGGCTCCCCTCTCTGGGAATGCGTGAGGCTGGGGCAGAAGGTCCAGGCTGCCTGGGTCCTCATCCTGGGGGGTGCGCTCGGAGAGGACACCCCCTCCCCGAGTGGGGGTGACCGCGGGGGCAGCCTGGGCGCCAGGCTGGGGGTCCTGGAGGCAGAGGTCGCCACGCGCCTGCCCCAGTTCAGGGGGGCTGGGTCTGTGCCAGAGGAAAGGGCCTCTGGCCCCGGGGCTCAGTTTCTGGGTCTGTGAAATGGGCCGGGGGCCCCGAGGGGAGTCAATGGACAAAGGTTTATCCGTGGAGCAGGGGCTTCAGCCCGGAGAGCTGGGGACCCCGTCCGGCCGTGCCCACCCCTCCCCGGTGCCCGCTGGGGGTCCTCCTGCCCAGGGCCGGGTGGCTTTGGGGGCAGCTGGGTGCCCGGGCCTACATCTTTAAGGGGAAAGTGGCGCGCCGGCCTCTGCGCACGTCACTTCACCCCCCCCCCCCCCCCGCATTGGCTCGGTTCTCCAACTTCCCGGCCAGCTCCGAGCTGGGGGGGGCGCTTAAAAAAAAAGCCCGCCCTGGCCCCTCCGTGTCCAGCAAGGGCTCCGTAGCCGCTCCCTGCGCCCGGCTGGGTGGCCGGGCACCCAGTGCCTTCCGTCCCGCGTGTCCCTGGCCGGCCGGGCCCCCGCCTCCCCCTTAGCTCTGGGAATCCGTGGTTCCGGCCGGGACGGGGGCTCGCGGGGCTCGCGGGCGTGGGGGGCGCTTTCCACCCGCCCTCCTCTCTGCGAAAGTTGCAGGGGGAGACGGGGGGGGGGGGAGCCGTCGGCGGAGGGGGCAGGAAAGGGAGCAGGAGCGGGAGAGGGCGGGCGGGAGGAGGGCGCTGGGGAGCGAGGGAGCCGGCGAGCGAGGGCGGGGAGGCGGCGGGGGAGGCGGCGCGGGGCGGGGGGGGGGGGGCCTGGAAATGAGTCAGTGAGTTCAACGCGCCCGCTCCGGCCGGCCTGCGCCTCCCGCCTCCCGCCGCGCCCGGGATGTATTCGTCCCCGCTCTGCCTGACCCAGGTACGCCGCGCCCCGGGCCCGCGCCCCCTGCACCCTGCACCCGGAGTTTTGAAACCAGAAAGAGGCGGGACGGGGGAAAAAAAAAAAGGCGCGCGTCCGTCCCGCCAACCCAGGCCGGGGCGCCCCCTCCGCGGGCCCGGGCGCCCCTGCGTCCCGCACGCAGCGCGGACCCTCACGCAGAGCCCGCAGCCCGCCCCCCGCCCGCGCCCCGGGGCTGGCTCGCTCTCGCGGACGCTGCAGGCTCCCCCCCCCCCGCCGCGCTGCGCTCCCCTCCCCGCGGTGCCAAGGGGCCGAGGGGCGCCCCGCAGGGATCTGCCCCGCCAAGACCCCTGCATGCGCCCCCCGCCCCGGCTGAGCCCGGGGCACCGCAGCGCGCGCCGCCGCTCTCCCCCCACGTGTGCGGGACGGGCAAGGGGGGCGCGAAGTTGGAGGCCGGGGGCGGGGGGGGGAGCTCTCGGATGTCCCGGCTCGGGGTCCCCCCGCCCTCCGCGCCAACCGCCCCCAGACCCGGTCTTTTCGCCGCATCGATTCGAGATTCCTGAGCCGCCGCTGGGGAGGAGCCCGGGAGGCCGCGCGCGCGCGCGCCCAAGGTCTGGCCCGGGCACTGCGGCGCTGGCCGCCCTGCCCGAGCCCCGCACCTGCCCCTGCCCGCTCGCCTCCCTCTCCCCTGGCCGCACTCCCAGACTGCCTGGGGCTGAGCCTTGTGCAATGGCCCAGGCGGGGGGTGGGGGTGCGGTAGGGGTGGCGTGGGGAGGGGGCCCCGCCCCACCCAGGCGCCCTCCCCGGGGTCACCTATGCCCCCCAGGGCCGCAGGCTCCGTTCTACCAGATCCAACCCGGCTGTGCTGCGCATGCTCAGGACTTGGGGTTCCCGCCTCAGTTTCCCCACAGGAATGCGAGGGCTAAGGCAGGTGCTGGGGGGGCAGCGAGGCCTCCAGGGAGCACTGGCCGCAGGGGTGGGCAGGGGTCTCCCATGGTGCCTCCCTCCAGCTGCGGCCCCTGCGGAGTTCGGGGGGGGGGGGCGCGGTGTTGACAGAGCCCTGGGTGACCTTGGACAAGGCCCTGTCCGCCCCCCGGGCTTCACTGCCCCTCTCTGAGCAGCCTTTGGGGAGGGGTCGCCCGACAGGCTGGGATCCAGGGGCGGCTGCCCAGCGACCTTGGGCAGGCTCGAGGAGGGGGGTCCCGGGCTCCCCAGGCCTCCTGGGAGGCTCGGAGCTGCCCCCACCCCCTGCCCACGGCCTGGAATTCCCCGGGTCAGGGCCGCTGGCTCGGGGGCAGCTCCAGCCCGCAGCCCCCAACCCAGAGTGCACGGTGCCTCCGCCGCTCAGTCCCCCAGGCCCGGATGGGGGGGGCGCCCAGAACCCCCCAGGGCCACGTGCAGACAGGGCTCAGGGTGGGGCTTCCCTGCCCCTGCCTGTCTGGGACCTTCGGCTGGAGGGCAGAGACCCCCGGCACCGGCCCCCACCCCGCCTTCTCATCCTGGTCTCCCAGTTCCTGCTCCCTCTCTGTGTGTCTCTCCCTGTCTCTCTGTGTGTGTCTCCCTCTCCCTCTCCCTCTCTCTCTCTCTCTGTGTCTCCCTCTCTCCCTCCCTCTCTCCCTCTCTCTCTCTCTCCCCAGCTAATTTTACGACCTGAGCCCGACTTGAAATAGCTCCTTCAGCGGGCCCAGCCCGGATTCTGGGCGCCCGTGCCCATGAGGGCGCTGGCCGGCCCGGCCGTTTCTCACTTTTCCTCGCGGGCGGAC
>NW_026909470.1:0-48109 GCF_033115175.1 Lepus europaeus
CCCAAGGGTGGTGGCAGGAACCCAGGAGGCGCTCGGGGACTCAGCAGGGCCCGCCCCTGGGGCCAGGGGTCTGGCAGGCTCCGGGGCAAATGGACTACGGAAGCCGAGAGGGGCCCGTCCGCGCCAAAACCCAAAACGCGCTGCGGCCTCCAGGGACACAGGGGACACAAGTGGCTGTGTGGCTTGCAGTGCCCGACCAGAGGGAGGGAGGTTGTCTGGCTGCTGAGGCGCAGCCGGTGTCAGCCCTTCGGGGAACTGCCCGTGGATGCTTCGGGAATGGGGGCTGCCAACTCAGAACCCCCGTTCCCTGTGGCTGCAGCCAGCCAGGGGGCTCCAGGGTCGGGCGCGCCCGCGGGCCTGGGGGGCTTCTTGCCTGTGTGCAGGGCTTCTACGCAAGAGGTGGCACCTCATCCCGGCCCAAGGGTGGTGGCAGGAACCCAGGAGGCGCTCGGGGACTCAGCAGGGCCCGCCCCTGGGGCCAGGGGTCTGGCAGGCTCCCGGACAAATGGACTACGGAAGCCGAGAGGGGCCCGTCCGCGCCAAAACCCAAAACGCGCTGCGCCCTCCTCGGACACAGGGGACACAAGTGGCTGTGTGGCTTGCAGTGCCCGACCAGAGGGAGGGAGGTTGTCTGGCTGCTGAGGCGCAGCCGGTGTCAGCCCTTCGGGGAACTGCCCGTGGATGCTTCGGGAATGGGGGCTGCCAACTCAGAACCCCCATTCCCTGTGGCTGCAGCCAGCCAGGGGGCTCCAGGGTCGGGCGCGCCCGCGGGCCTGGGGGTCTTCTTGCCTGTGTGCAGGGCTTCTACGCACAAGGTGGCACCTCATCCCGGCCCAAGGGTGGTGGCAGGAACCCAGGAGGCGCTCGGGGACTCAGCAGGGCCCGCCCCTGGGGCCAGGGGTCTGGCAGGCTCCGGGGCAAATGGACTACGGAAGCCGAGAGGGGCCCGTCCGCGCCAAAACCCAAAACGCGCTGCGGCCTCCAGGGACACAGGGGACACAAGTGGCTGTGTGGCTTGCAGTGCCCGACCAGAGGGAGGGAGGTTGTCTGGCTGCTGAGGCGCAGCCGGTGTCAGCCCTTCGGGGAACTGCCCGTGGATGCTTCGGGAATGGGGGCTGCCAACTCAGAACCCCCGTTCCCTGTGGCTGCAGCCAGCCAGGGGGCTCCAGGGTCGGGCGCGCCCGCGGGCCTGGGGGGCTTCTTGCCTGTGTGCAGGGCTTCTACGCAAGAGGTGGCACCTCATCCCGGCCCAAGGGTGGTGGCAGGAACCCAGGAGGCGCTCGGGGACTCAGCAGGGCCCGCCCCTGGGGCCAGGGGTCTGGCAGGCTCCCGGGCAAATGGACTACGGAAACCGAGAGGGGCCCGTCCGCGCCAAAACCCAAAATGTGCTGCGCCCTCCAGGGACACAGGGGACACAAGTGGCTGTGTGGCTTGCAGTGCCCGACCAGAGGGAGGGAGGTTGTCTGGCTGCTGAGGCGCAGCCGGTGTCAGCCCTTCGGGGAACTGCCCGTGGATGCTTCGGGAATGGGGGCTGCCAACTCAGAACCCCCGTTCCCTGTGGCTGCAGCCAGCCAGGGGGCTCCAGGGTCGGGCGCGCCCGCGGGCCTGGGGGGCTTCTTGCCTGTGTGCAGGGCTTCTACGCACAAGGTGGCACCTCATCCCGGCCCAAGGGTGGTGGCAGGAACCCAGGAGGCGCTCGGGGACTCAGCAGGGCCCGCCCCTGGGGCCAGGGGTCTGGCAGGCTCCGGGGCAAATGGACTACGGAAGCCGAGAGGGGCCCGTCCGCGCCAAAACCCAAAACGCGCTGCGGCCTCCAGGGACACAGGGGACACAAGTGGCTGTGTGGCTTGCAGTGCCCGACCAGAGGGAGGGAGGTTGTCTGGCTGCTGAGGCGCAGCCGGTGTCAGCCCTTCGGGGAACTGCCCGTGGATGCTTCGGGAATGGGGGCTGCCAACTCAGAACCCCCGTTCCCTGTGGCTGCAGCCAGCCAGGGGGCTCCAGGGTCGGGTGCGCCCGCGGGCCTGGGGGGCTTCTTGGCTGTGTGCAGGGCTTCTACGCACAAGGTGGCACCTCATCCCGGCCCAAGGGTGGTGGCAGGAACCCAGGAGGCGCTCGGGGACTCAGCAGGGCCCGCCCCTGGGGCCAGGGGTCTGGCAGGCTCCGGGGGCAAATGGACTACGGAAGCCGAGAGGGGCCCGTCCGCGCCAAAACCCAAAACGCGCTGCGGCCTCCAGGGACACAGGGGACACAAGTGGCTGTGTGGCTTGCAGTGCCCGACCAGAGGGAGGGGAGGTTGTCTGGCTGCTGAGGCGCAGCCGGTGTCAGCCCTTCGGGGAACTGCCCGTGGATGCTTCGGGAATGGGGGCTGCCAACTCAGAACCCCCGTTCCCTGTGGCTGCAGCCAGCCAGGGGGCTCCAGGGTCGGGCGCGCCCGCGGGCCTGGGGGGCTTCTTGCCTATGTGCAGGGCTTCTACGCACAAGGTGGCACCGCATCCCGGCCCAAGGGTGGTGGCAGGAACCCAGGAGGCGCTCGGGGACTCAGCAGGGCCCGCCCCTGGGGCCAGGGGTCTGGCAGGCTCCGGGGCAAATGGACTACGGAATCCGAGAGGGGCCCGTCCGCGCCAAAACCCAAAACGCGCTGCGGCCTCCAGGGACACAGGGGACACAAGTGGCTGTGTGGCTTGCAGTGCCCGACCAGAGGGAGGGAGGTTGTCTGGCTGCTGAGGCGCAGCCGGTGTCAGCCCTTCGGGGAACTGCCCGTGGATGCTTCGGGAATGGGGGCTGCCAACTCAGAACCCCCGTTCCCTGTGGCTGCAGCCAGCCAGGGGGCTCCAGGGTCGGGCGCGCCCGCGGGCCTGGGGGGCTTCTTGCCTGTGTGCAGGGCTTCTACGCACAAGGTGGCACCTCATCCCGGCCCAAGGGTGGTGGCAGGAACCCAGGAGGCGCTCGGGGACTCAGCAGGGCCCGCCCCTGGGGCCAGGGGTCTGGCAGGCTCCGGGGCAAATGGACTACGGAAGCCGAGAGGGGCCCGTCCGCGCCAAAACCCAAAACGCGCTGCGGCCTCCAGGGACACAGGGGACACAAGTGGCTGTGTGGCTTGCAGTGCCCGACCAGAGGGAGGGGAGGTTGTCTGGCTGCTGAGGCGCAGCCGGTGTCAGCCCTTCGGGGAACTGTCCGTGGATGCTTCGGGAATGGGGGCTGCCAACTCAGAACCCCCGTTCCCTGTGGCTGCAGCCAGCCAGGGGGCTCCAGGGTCGGGCACGCCCGCGGGCCTGGGGGGCTTCTTGCCTGTGTGCAGGGCTTCTACGCACAAGGTGGCACCTCATCCCGGCCCAAGGGTGGTGGCAGGAACCCAGGAGGCGCTCGGGGACTCAGCAGGGCCCGCCCCTGGGGCCAGGGGTCTGGCAGGCTCCCGGGCAAATGGACTACGGAAGCCGAGAGGGGCCCGTCCGCGCCAAAACCCAAAACGCGCTGCGGCCTCCAGGGACACAGGGGACACAAGTGGCTGTGTGGCTTGCAGTGCCCGACCAGAGGGAGGGAGGTTGTCTGGCTGCTGAGGCGCAGCCGGTGTCAGCCCTTCGGGGAACTGCCCGTGGATGCTTCGGGAATGGGGGCTGCCAACTCAGAACCCCCGTTCCCTGTGGCTGCAGCCAGCCAGGGGGCTCCAGGGTCGGGCGCGCCCGCGGGCCTGGGGGGCTTCTTGCCTGTGTGCAGGGCTTCTACGCAAGAGGTGGCACCTCATCCCGGCCCAAGGGTGGTGGCAGGAACCCAGGAGGCGCTCGGGGACTCAGCAGGGCCCGCCCCTGGGGCCAGGGGTCTGGCAGGCTCCCGAGCAAATGGACTACGGAAGCCGAGAGGGGCCCGTCCGCGCCAAAACCCAAAACGCGCTGCGGCCTCCAGGGACACAGGGGACACAAGTGGCTGTGTGGCTTGCAGTGCCCGACCAGAGGGAGGGAGGTTGTCTGGCTGCTGAGGCGCAGCCGGTGTCAGCCCTTCGGGGAACTGCCCGTGGATGCTTCGGGAATGGGGGCTGCCAACTCAGAACCCCCGTTCCCTGTGGCTGCAGCCAGCCAGGGGGCTCCAGGGTCGGGCGCGCCCGCGGGCCTGGGGGGCTTCTTGCCTGTGTGCAGGGCTTCTACGCACAAGGTGGCACCTCATCCCGGCCCAAGGGTGGTGGCAGGAACCCAGGAGGCGCTCGGGGACTCAGCAGGGCCCGCCCCTGGGGCCAGGGGTCTGGCAGGCTCCGGGGCAAATGGACTACGGAAGCCGAGAGGGGCCCGTCCGCGCCAAAACCCAAAACGCGCTGCGGCCTCCAGGGACACAGGGGACACAAGTGGCTGTGTGGCTTGCAGTGCCCGACCAGAGGGAGGGAGGTTGTCTGGCTGCTGAGGCGCAGCCGGTGTCAGCCCTTCGGGGAACTGCCCGTGGATGCTTCGGGAATGGGGGCTGCCAACTCAGAACCCCCGTTCCCTGTGGCTGCAGCCAGCCAGGGGGCTCCAGGTTCGGGCGCGCCCGCGGGCCTGGGGGGCTTCTTGCCTGTGTGCAGGGCTTCTACGCACAAGGTGGCACCTCATCCCGGCCCAAGGGTGGTGGCAGGAACCCAGGAGGCGCTCGGGGACTCAGCAGGGCCCGCCCCTGGGGCCAGGGGTCTGGCAGGCTCCGGGGGCAAATGGACTACGGAAGCCGAGAGGGGCCCGTCCGCGCCAAAACCCAAAACGCGCTGCGGCCTCCAGGGACACAGGGGACACAAGTGGCTGTGTGGCTTGCAGTGCCCGACCAGAGGGAGGGAGGTTGTCTGGCTGCTGAGGCGCAGCCGGTGTCAGCCCTTCGGGGAACTGCCCGTGGATGCTTCGGGAATGGGGGCTGCCAACTCAGAACCCCCGTTCCCTGTGGCTGCAGCCAGCCAGGGGGCTCCAGGGTCGGGCGCGCCCGCGGGCCTGGGGGGCTTCTTGCCTGTGTGCAGGGCTTCTACGCACAAGGTGGCACCTCATCCCGGCCCAAGGGTGGTGGCAGGAACCCAGGAGGCGCTCGGGGACTCAGCAGGGCCCGCCCCTGGGGCCAGGGGTCTGGCAGGCTCCCGAGCAAATGGACTACGGAAGCCGAGAGGGGCCCGTCCGCGCCAAAACCCAAAACGCGCTGCGGCCTCCAGGGACACAGGGGACACAAGTGGCTGTGTGGCTTGCAGTGCCCGACCAGAGGGAGGGAGGTTGTCTGGCTGCTGAGGCGCAGCCGGTGTCAGCCCTTCGGGGAACTGCCCGTGGATGCTTCGGGAATGGGGGCTGCCAACTCAGAACCCCCGTTCCCTGTGGCTGCAGCCAGCCAGGGGGCTCCAGGGTCGGGCGCGCCCGCGGGCCTGGGGGGCTTCTTGCCTGTGTGCAGGGCTTCTACGCAAGAGGTGGCACCTCATCCCGGCCCAAGGGTGGTGGCAGGAACCCAGGAGGCGCTCGGGGACTCAGCAGGGCCCGCCCCTGGGGCCAGGGGTCTGGCAGGCTCCCGGGCAAATGGACTACGGAAGCCGAGAGGGGCCCGTCCGCGCCAAAACCCAAAATGCGCTGCGCCCTCCAGGGACACAGGGGACACAAGTGGCTGTGTGGCTTGCAGTGCCCGACCAGAGGGAGGGAGGTTGTCTGGCTGCTGAGGCGCAGCCGGTGTCAGCCCTTCGGGGAACTGCCCGTGGATGCTTCGGGAATGGGGGCTGCCAACTCAGAACCCCCGTTCCCTGTGGCTGCAGCCAGCCAGGGGGCTCCAGGGTCGGGCGCGCCCGCGGGCCTGGGGGGCTTCTTGCCTGTGTGCAGGGCTTCTACGCACAAGGTGGCACCTCATCCCGGCCCAAGGGTGGTCGCAGGAACCCAGGAGGCGCTCGGGGACTCAGCAGGGCCCGCCCCTGGGGCCAGGGGTCTGGCAGGCTCCGGGGCAAATGGACTACGGAAGCCGAGAGGGGCCCGTCCGCGCCAAAACCCAAAACGCGCTGCGGCCTCCAGGGACACAGGGGACACAAGTGGCTGTGTGGCTTGCAGTGCCCGACCAGAGGGAGGGAGGTTGTCTGGCTGCTGAGGCGCAGCCGGTGTCAGCCCTTCGGGGAACTGCCCGTGGATGCTTCGGGAATGGGGGCTGCCAACTCAGAACCCCCGTTCCCTGTGGCTGCAGCCAGCCAGGGGGCTCCAGGGTCGGGCGCGCCCGCGGGCCTGGGGGGCTTCTTGCCTGTGTGCAGGGCTTCTACGCAAGAGGTGGCACCTCATCCCGGCCCAAGGGTGGTGGCAGGAACCCAGGAGGCGCTCGGGGACTCAGCAGGGCCCGCCCCTGGGGCCAGGGGTCTGGCAGGCTCCGGGGCAAATGGACTACGGAAGCCGAGAGGGGCCCGTCCGCGCCAAAACCCAAAACGCGCTGCGGCCTCCAGGGACACAGGGGACACAAGTGGCTGTGTGGCTTGCAGTGCCCGACCAGAGGGAGGGGAGGTTGTCTGGCTGCTGAGGCGCAGCCGGTGTCAGCCCTTCGGGGAACTGCCCGTGGATGCTTCGGGAATGGGGGCTGCCAACTCAGAACCCCCGTTCCCTGTGGCTGCAGCCAGCCAGGGGGCTCCAGGTTCGGGCGCGCCCGCGGGCCTGGGGGGCTTCTTGCCTGTGTGCAGGGCTTCTACGCACAAGGTGGCACCTCATCCCGGCCCAAGGGTGGTGGCAGGAACCCAGGAGGCGCTCGGGGACTCAGCAGGGCCCGCCCCTGGGGCCAGGGGTCTGGCAGGCTCCGGGGCAAATGGACTACGGAAGCCGAGAGGGGCCCGTCCGCGCCAAAACCCAAAACGCGCTGCGGCCTCCAGGGACACAGGGGACACAAGTGGCTGTGTGGCTTGCAGTGCCCGACCAGAGGGAGGGGAGGTTGTCTGGCTGCTGAGGCGCAGCCGGTGTCAGCCCTTCGGGGAACTGCCCGTGGATGCTTCGGGAATGGGGGCTGCCAACTCAGAACCCCCGTTCCCTGTGGCTGCAGCCAGCCAGGGGGCTCCAGGGTCGGGCGCGCCCGCGGGCCTGGGGGGCTTCTTGCCTGTGTGCAGGGCTTCTACGCACAAGGTGGCACCTCATCCCGGCCCAAGGGTGGTGGCAGGAACCCAGGAGGCGCTCGGGGACTCAGCAGGGCCCGCCCCTGGGGCCAGGGGTCTGGCAGGCTCCCGGGCAAATGGACTACGGAAGCCGAGAGGGGCCCGTCCGCGCCAAAACCCAAAACGCGCTGCGGCCTCCAGGGACACAGGGGACACAAGTGGCTGTGTGGCTTGCAGTGCCCGACCAGAGGGAGGGGAGGTTGTCTGGCTGCTGAGGCGCAGCCGGTGTCAGCCCTTCGGGGAACTGCCCGTGGATGCTTCGGGAATGGGGGCTGCCAACTCAGAACCCCCGGTCCCTGTGGCTGCAGCCAGCCAGGGGGCTCCAGGGTCGGGCGCGCCCGCGGGCCTGGGGGGCTTCTTGGCTGTGTGCAGGGCTTCTACGCACAAGGTGGCACCTCATCCCGGCCCAAGGGTGGTGGCAGGAACCCAGGAGGCGCTCGGGGACTCAGCAGGGCCCGCCCCTGGGGCCAGGGGTCTGGCAGGCTCCGGGGCAAATGGACTACGGAAGCCGAGAGGGGCCCGTCCGCGCCAAAACCCAAAACGCGCTGCGGCCTCCAGGGACACAGGGGACACAAGTGGCTGTGTGGCTTGCAGTGCCCGACCAGAGGGAGGGAGGTTGTCTGGCTGCTGAGGCGCAGCCGGTGTCAGCCCTTCGGGGAACTGCCCGTGGATACTTCGGGAATGGGGGCTGCCAACTCAGAACCCCTGTTCCCTGTGGCTGCAGCCAGCCAGGGGGCTCCAGGGTCGGGCGCGCCCGCGGGCCTGGGGGGCTTCTTGCCTGTGTGCAGGGCTTCTACGCACAAGGTGGCACCTCATCCCGGCCCAAGGGTGGTGGCAGGAACCCAGGAGGCGCTCGGGGACTCAGCAGGGCCCGCCCCTGGGGCCAGGGGTCTGGCAGGCTCCGGGGCAAATGGACTACGGAAGCCGAGAGGGGCCCGTCCGCGCCAAAACCCAAAACGCGCTGTAGCCTCCAGGGACACAGGGGACACAAGTGGCTGTGTGGCTTGCAGTGCCCGACCAGAGGGAGGGAGGTTGTCTGGCTGCTGAGGCGCAGCCGGTGTCAGCCCTTCGGGGAACTGCCCGTGGATGCTTCGGGAATGGGGGCTGCCAACTCAGAACCCCCGTTCCCTGTGGCTGCAGCCAGCCAGGGGGCTCCAGGGTCGGGCGCGCCCGCGGGCCTGGGGGGCTTCTTGCCTGTGTGCAGGGCTTCTACGCACAAGGTGGCACCTCATCCCAGCCCAAGGGTGGTGGCAGGAACCCAGGAGGCGCTCGGGAACTCAGCAGGGCCCGCCCCTGGGGCCAGGGGTCTGGCAGGCTCCGGGGGCAAATGGACTACGGAAGCCGAGAGGGGCCCGTCCGCGCCAAAACCCAAAACGCGCTGCGGCCTCCAGGGACACAGGGGACACAAGTGGCTGTGTGGCTTGCAGTGCCCGACCAGAGGGAGGGAGGTTGTCTGGCTGCTGAGGCGCAGCCGGTGTCAGCCCTTCGGGGAACTGCCCGTGGATGCTTCGGGAATGGGGGCTGCCAACTCAGAACCCCCGTTCCCTGTGGCTGCAGCCAGCCAGGGGGCTCCAGGGTCGGGCGCGCCCGCGGGCCTAGGGGGCTTCTTGCCTGTGTGCAGGGCTTCTACGCACAAGGTGGCACCTCATCCCGGCCCAAGGGTGGTGGCAGGAACCCAGGAGGCGCTCGGGGACTCAGCAGGGCCCGCCCCTGGTGCCACGGGTCTGGCAGGCTCCGGGGCAAATGGACTACGGAAGCCGAGAGGGGCCCGTCCGCGCCAAAACCCAAAACGCGCTGCGGCCTCCAGGGACACAGGGGACACAAGTGGCTGTGTGGCTTGCAGTGCCCGACCAGAGGGAGGGAGGTTGTCTGGCTGCTGAGGCGCAGCCGGTGTCAGCCCTTCGGGGAACTGCCCGTGGATGCTTCGGGAATGGGGGCTGCCAACTCAGAACCCCCGTTCCCTGTGGCTGCAGCCAGCCAGGGGGCTCCAGGGTCGGGCGCGCCCGCGGGCCTGGGGGGCTTCTTGCCTGTGTGCAGGGCTTCTACGCAAGAGGTGGCACCTCATCCCGGCCCAAGGGTGGTGGCAGGAACCCAGGAGGCGCTCGGGGACTCAGCAGGGCCCGCCCCTGGGGCCAGGGGTCTGGCAGGCTCCCGGGCAAATGGACTACGGAAGCCGAGAGGGGCCCGTCCGCGCCAAAACCCAAAACGCGCTGCGGCCTCCAGGGACACAGGGGACACAAGTGGCTGTGTGGCTTGCAGTGCCCGACCAGAGGGAGGGGAGTTTGTCTGGCTGCTGAGGCGCAGCCGGTGTCAGCCCTTCGGGGAACTGCCCGTGGATGCTTCGGGAATGGGGGCTGCCAACTCAGAACCCCCGTTCCCTGTGGCTGCAGCCAGCCAGGGGGCTCCAGGGTCGGGCGCGCCCGCGGGCCTGGGGGGCTTCTTGCCTGTGTGCAGGGCTTCTACGCACAAGGTGGCACCTCATCCCGGCCCAAGGGTGGTGGCAGGAACCCAGGAGGCGCTCGGGGACTCAGCAGGGCCCGCCCCTGGGGCCAGGGGTCTGGCAGGCTCCGGGGCAAATGGACTACGGAAGCCGAGAGGGGCCCGTCCGCGCCAAAACCCAAAACGCGCTGCGGCCTCCAGGGACACAGGGGACACAAGTGGCTGTGTGGCTTGCAGTGCCCGACCAGAGGGAGGGAGGTTGTCTGGCTGCTGAGGCGCAGCCGGTGTCAGCCCTTCGGGGAACTGCCCGTGGATGCTTCGGGAATGGGGGCTGCCAACTCAGAACCCCCGTTCCCTGTGGCTGCAGCCAGCCAGGGGGCTCCAGGGTCGGGCGCGCCCGCGGGCCTGGGGGGCTTCTTGCCTGTGTGCAGGGCTTCTACGCACAAGGTGGCACCTCATCCCGGCCCAAGGGTGGTGGCAGGAACCCAGGAGGTGCTCGGGGACTCAGCTGGGCCCGCCCCTGGGGCCAGGGGTCTGGCAGGCTCCCGAGCAAATGGACTACGGAAGCCGAGAGGGGCCCGTCCGCGCCAAAACCCAAAACGCGCTGCGGCCTCCAGGGACACAGGGGACACAAGTGGCTGTGTGGCTTGCAGTGCCCGACCAGAGGGAGGGAGGTTGTCTGGCTGCTGAGGCGCAGCCGGTGTCAGCCCTTCGGGGAACTGCCCGTGGATGCTTCGGGAATGGGGGCTGCCAACTCAGAACCCCCGTTCCCTGTGGCTGCAGCCAGCCAGGGGGCTCCAGGGTCGGGCGCGCCCGCGGGCCTGGGGGGCTTCTTGCCTGTGTGCAGGGCTTCTACGCACAAGGTGGCACCTCATCCCGGCCCAAGGGTGGTGGCAGGAACCCAGGAGGCGCTCGGGGACTCAGCAGGGCCCGCCCCTGGGGCCAGGGGTCTGGCAGGCTCCGGGGCAAATGGACTACGGAAGCCGAGAGGGGCCCGTCCGCGCCAAAACCCAAAACGCGCTGCGGCCTCCAGGGACACAGGGGACACAAGTGGCTGTGTGGCTTGCAGTGCCCGACCAGAGGGAGGGAGGTTGTCTGGCTGCTGAGGCGCAGCCGGTGTCAGCCCTTCGGGGAACTGCCCGTGGATGCTTCGGGAATGGGGGCTGCCAACTCAGAACCCCCATTCCCTGTGGCTGCAGCCAGCCAGGGGGCTCCAGGGTCGGGCGCGCCCGCGGGCCTGGGGGGCTTCTTGCCTGTGTGCAGGGCTTCTACGCACAAGGTGGCACCTCATCCCGGCCCAAGGGTGGTGGCAGGAACCCAGGAGGCGCTCGGGGACTCAGCAGGGCCCGCCCCTGGGGCCAGGGGTCTGGCAGGCTCCGGGGCAAATGGACTACGGAAGCCGAGAGGGGCCCGTCCGCGCCAAAACCCAAAACGCGCTGCGGCCTCCAGGGACACAGGGGACACAAGTGGCTGTGTGGCTTGCAGTGCCCGACCAGAGGGAGGGAGGTTGTCTGGCTGCTGAGGCGCAGCCGGTGTCAGCCCTTCGGGGAACTGCCCGTGGATGCTTCGGGAATGGGGGCTGCCAACTCAGAACCCCCGTTCCCTGTGGCTGCAGCCAGCCAGGGGGCTCCAGGGTCGGGCGCGCCCGCGGGCCTGGGGGGCTTCTTGCCTGTGTGCAGGGCTTCTACGCACAAGGTGGCACCTCATCCCGGCCCAAGGGTGGTGGCAGGAACCCAGGAGGCGCTCGGGGACTCAGCAGGGCCCGCCCCTGGGGCCAGGGGTCTGGCAGGCTCCCGAGCAAATGGACTACGGAAGCCGAGAGGGGCCCGTCCGCGCCAAAACCCAAAACGCGCTGCGGCCTCCAGGGACACAGGGGACACAAGTGGCTGTGTGGCTTGCAGTGCCCGACCAGAGGGAGGGAGGTTGTCTGGCTGCTGAGGCGCAGCCGGTGTCAGCCCTTCGGGGAACTGCCCGTGGATGCTTCGGGAATGGGGGCTGCCAACTCAGAACCCCCGTTCCCTGTGGCTGCAGCCAGCCAGGGGGCTCCAGGGTCGGGCGCGCCCGCGGGCCTGGGGGGCTTCTTGCCTGTGTGCAGGGCTTCTACGCACAAGGTGGCACCTCATCCCGGCCCAAGGGTGGTGGCAGGAACCCAGGAGGCGCTCGGGGACTCAGCAGGGCCCGCCCCTGGGGCCAGGGGTCTGGCAGGCTCCGGGGCAAATGGACTACGGAAGCCGAGAGGGGCCCGTCCGCGCCAAAACCCAAAACGCGCTGCGGCCTCCAGGGACACAGGGGACACAAGTGGCTGTGTGGCTTGCAGTGCCCGACCAGAGGGAGGGAGGTTGTCTGGCTGCTGAGGCGCAGCCGGTGTCAGCCCTTCGGGGAACTGCCCGTGGATGCTTCGGGAATGGGGGCTGCCAACTCAGAACCCCCGTTCCCTGTGGCTGCAGCCAGCCAGGGGGCTCCAGGGTCGGGCGCGCCCGCGGGCCTGGGGGGCTTCTTGCCTGTGTGCAGGGCTTCTACGCACAAGGTGGCACCTCATCCCGGCCCAAGGGTGGTGGCAGGAACCCAGGAGGCGCTCGGGGACTCAGAAGGGCCCGCCCCTGGGGCCAGGGGTCTGGCAGGCTCCGGGGCAAATGGACTACGGAAGCCGAGAGGGGCCCGTCCGCGCCAAAACCCAAAACGCGCTGCGGCCTCCAGGGACACAGGGGACACAAGTGGCTGTGTGGCTTGCAGTGCCCGACCAGAGGGAGGGAGGTTGTCTGGCTGCTGAGGCGCAGCCGGTGTCAGCCCTTCGGGGAACTGCCCGTGGATGCTTCGGGAATGGGGGCTGCCAACTCAGAACCCCCGTTCCCTGTGGCTGCAGCCAGCCAGGGGGCTCCAGGGTCGGGCGCGCCCGCGGGCCTGGGGGGCTTCTTGCCTGTGTGCAGGGCTTCTACGCACAAGGTGGCACCTCATCCCGGCCCAAGGGTGGTGGCAGGAACCCAGGAGGCGCTCGGGAACTCAGCAGGGCCCGCCCCTGGGGCCAGGGGTCTGGCAGGCTCCGGGGCAAATGGACTACGGAAGCCGAGAGGGGCCCGTCCGCGCCAAAACCCAAAACGCGCTGCGGCCTCCAGGGACACAGGGGACACAAGTGGCTGTGTGGCTTGCAGTGCCCGACCAGAGGGAGGGAGGTTGTCTGGCTGCTGAGGCGCAGCCGGTGTCAGCCCTTCGGGGAACTGCCCGTGGATGCTTCGGGAATGGGGGCTGCCAACTCAGAACCCCCGTTCCCTGTGGCTGCAGCCAGCCAGGGGGCTCCAGGGTCGGGCGCGCCCGCGGGCCTGGGGGGCTTCTTGCCTGTGTGCAGGGCTTCTACGCACAAGGTGGCACCTCATCCCGGCCCAAGGGTGGTGGCAGGAACCCAGGAGGCGCTCGGGGACTCAGCAGGGCCCGCCCCTGGGGCCAGGGGTCTGGCAGGCTCCGGGGGCAAATGGACTACGGAAGCCGAGAGGGGCCCGTCCGCGCCAAAACCCAAAACGCGCTGCGGCCTCCAGGGACACAGGGGACACAAGTGGCTGTGTGGCTTGCAGTGCCCGACCAGAGGGAGGGAGGTTGTCTGGCTGCTGAGGCGCAGCCGGTGTCAGCCCTTCGGGGAACTGCCCGTGGATGCTTCGGGAATGGGGGCTGCCAACTCAGAACCCCCGTTCCCTGTGGCTGCAGCCAGCCAGGGGGCTCCAGGGTCGGGCGCGCCCGCGGGCCTGGGGGGCTTCTTGCCTGTGTGCAGGGCTTCTACGCACAAGGTGGCACCTCATCCCGGCCCAAGGGTGGTGGCAGGAACCCAGGAGGCGCTCGGGGACTCAGCAGGGCCCGCCCCTGGGGCCAGGGGTCTGGCAGGCTCCCGAGCAAATGGACTACGGAAGCCGAGAGGGGCCCGTCCGCGCCAAAACCCAAAACGCGCTGCGGCCTCCAGGGACACAGGGGACACAAGTGGCTGTGTGGCTTGCAGTGCCCGACCAGAGGGAGGGAGGTTGTCTGGCTGCTGAGGCGCAGCCGGTGTCAGCCCTTCGGGGAACTGCCCGTGGATGCTTCGGGAATGGGGGCTGCCAACTCAGAACCCCCGTTCCCTGTGGCTGCAGCCAGCCAGGGGGCTCCAGGGTCGGGCGCGCCCGCGGGCCTGGGGGGCTTCTTGCCTGTGTGCAGGGCTTCTACGCAAGAGGTGGCACCTCATCCCGGCCCAAGGGTGGTGGCAGGAACCCAGGAGGCGCTCGGGGACTCAGCAGGGCCCGCCCCTGGGGCCAGGGGTCTGGCAGGCTCCCGGGCAAATGGACTACGGAAGCCGAGAGGGGCCCGTCCGCGCCAAAACCCAAAATGCGCTGCGCCCTCCAGGGACACAGGGGACACAAGTGGCTGTGTGGCTTGCAGTGCCCGACCAGAGGGAGGGAGGTTGTCTGGCTGCTGAGGCGCAGCCGGTGTCAGCCCTTCGGGGAACTGCCCGTGGATGCTTCGGGAATGGGGGCTGCCAACTCAGAACCCCCGTTCCCTGTGGCTGCAGCCAGCCAGGGGGCTCCAGGGTCGGGCGCGCCCGCGGGCCTGGGGGGCTTCTTGCCTGTGTGCAGGGCTTCTACGCACAAGGTGGCACCTCATCCCGGCCCAAGGGTGGTCGCAGGAACCCAGGAGGCGCTCGGGGACTCAGCAGGGCCCGCCCCTGGGGCCAGGGGTCTGGCAGGCTCCGGGGCAAATGGACTACGGAAGCCGAGAGGGGCCCGTCCGCGCCAAAACCCAAAACGCGCTGCGGCCTCCAGGGACACAGGGGACACAAGTGGCTGTGTGGCTTGCAGTGCCCGACCAGAGGGAGGGAGGTTGTCTGGCTGCTGAGGCGCAGCCGGTGTCAGCCCTTCAGGGAACTGCCCGTGGATGCTTCGGGAATGGGGGCTGCCAACTCAGAACCCCCGTTCCCTGTGGCTGCAGCCAGCCAGGGGGCTCCAGGGTCGGGCGCGCCCGCGGGCCTGGGGGGCTTCTTGCCTGTGTGCAGGGCTTCTACGCAAGAGGTGGCACCTCATCCCGGCCCAAGGGTGGTGGCAGGAACCCAGGAGGCGCTCGGGGACTCAGCAGGGCCCGCCCCTGGGGCCAGGGGTCTGGCAGGCTCCGGGGCAAATGGACTACGGAAGCCGAGAGGGGCCCGTCCGCGCCAAAACCCAAAACGCGCTGCGGCCTCCAGGGACACAGGGGACACAAGTGGCTGTGTGGCTTGCAGTGCCCGACCAGAGGGAGGGGAGGTTGTCTGGCTGCTGAGGCGCAGCCGGTGTCAGCCCTTCGGGGAACTGCCCGTGGATGCTTCGGGAATGGGGGCTGCCAACTCAGAACCCCCGTTCCCTGTGGCTGCAGCCAGCCAGGGGGCTCCAGGGTCGGGCGCGCCCGCGGGCCTGGGGGGCTTCTTGCCTGTGTGCAGGGCTTCTACGCACAAGGTGGCACCTCATCCCGGCCCAAGGGTGGTGGCAGGAACCCAGGAGGCGCTCGGGGACTCAGCAGGGCCCGCCCCTGGGGCCAGGGGTCTGGCAGGCTCCGGGGCAAATGGACTACGGAAGCCGAGAGGGGCCCGTCCGCGCCAAAACCCAAAACGCGCTGCGGCCTCCAGGGACACAGGGGACACAAGTGGCTGTGTGGCTTGCAGTGCCCGACCAGAGGGAGGGGAGGTTGTCTGGCTGCTGAGGCGCAGCCGGTGTCAGCCCTTCGGGGAACTGCCCGTGGATGCTTCGGGAATGGGGGCTGCCAACTCAGAACCCCCGTTCCCTGTGGCTGCAGCCAGCCAGGGGGCTCCAGGGTCGGGCGCGCCCGCGGGCCTGGGGGGCTTCTTGCCTGTGTGCAGGGCTTCTACGCACAAGGTGGCACCTCATCCCGGCCCAAGGGTGGTGGCAGGAACCCAGGAGGCGCTCGGGGACTCAGCAGGGCCCGCCCCTGGGGCCAGGGGTCTGGCAGGCTCCCGGGCAAATGGACTACGGAAGCCGAGAGGGGCCCGTCCGCGCCAAAACCCAAAACGCGCTGCGGCCTCCAGGGACACAGGGGACACAAGTGGCTGTGTGGCTTGCAGTGCCCGACCAGAGGGAGGGGAGGTTGTCTGGCTGCTGAGGCGCAGCCGGTGTCAGCCCTTCGGGGAACTGCCCGTGGATGCTTCGGGAATGGGGGCTGCCAACTCAGAACCCCCGGTCCCTGTGGCTGCAGCCAGCCAGGGGGCTCCAGGGTCGGGCGCGCCCGCGGGCCTGGGGGGCTTCTTGGCTGTGTGCAGGGCTTCTACGCACAAGGTGGCACCTCATCCCGGCCCAAGGGTGGTGGCAGGAACCCAGGAGGCGCTCGGGGACTCAGCAGGGCCCGCCCCTGGGGCCAGGGGTCTGGCAGGCTCCGGGGCAAATGGACTACGGAAGCCGAGAGGGGCCCGTCCGCGCCAAAACCCAAAACGCGCTGCGGCCTCCAGGGACACAGGGGACACAAGTGGCTGTGTGGCTTGCAGTGCCCGACCAGAGGGAGGGAGGTTGTCTGGCTGCTGAGGCGCAGCCGGTGTCAGCCCTTCGGGGAACTGCCCGTGGATACTTCGGGAATGGGGGCTGCCAACTCAGAACCCCTGTTCCCTGTGGCTGCAGCCAGCCAGGGGGCTCCAGGGTCGGGCGCGCCCGCGGCCCTGGGGGGCTTCTTGCCTGTGTGCAGGGCTTCTACGCACAAGGTGGCACCTCATCCCGGCCCAAGGGTGGTGGCAGGAACCCAGGAGGCGCTCGGGGACTCAGCAGGGCCCGCCCCTGGGGCCAGGGGTCTGGCAGGCTCCGGGGCAAATGGACTACGGAAGCCGAGAGGGGCCCGTCCGCGCCAAAACCCAAAACGCGCTGTAGCCTCCAGGGACACAGGGGACACAAGTGGCTGTGTGGCTTGCAGTGCCCGACCAGAGGGAGGGAGGTTGTCTGGCTGCTGAGGCGCAGCCGGTGTCAGCCCTTCGGGGAACTGCCCGTGGATGCTTCGGGAATGGGGGCTGCCAACTCAGAACCCCCGTTCCCTGTGGCTGCAGCCAGCCAGGGGGCTCCAGGGTCGGGCGCGCCCGCGGGCCTGGGGGGCTTCTTGCCTGTGTGCAGGGCTTCTACGCACAAGGTGGCACCTCATCCCAGCCCAAGGGTGGTGGCAGGAACCCAGGAGGCGCTCGGGAACTCAGCAGGGCCCGCCCCTGGGGCCAGGGGTCTGGCAGGCTCCGGGGGCAAATGGACTACGGAAGCCGAGAGGGGCCCGTCCGCGCCAAAACCCAAAACGCGCTGCGGCCTCCAGGGACACAGGGGACACAAGTGGCTGTGTGGCTTGCAGTGCCCGACCAGAGGGAGGGAGGTTGTCTGGCTGCTGAGGCGCAGCCGGTGTCAGCCCTTCGGGGAACTGCCCGTGGATGCTTCGGGAATGGGGGCTGCCAACTCAGAACCCCCGTTCCCTGTGGCTGCAGCCAGCCAGGGGGCTCCAGGGTCGGGCGCGCCCGCGGGCCTAGGGGGCTTCTTGCCTGTGTGCAGGGCTTCTACGCACAAGGTGGCACCTCATCCCGGCCCAAGGGTGGTGGCAGGAACCCAGGAGGCGCTCGGGGACTCAGCAGGGCCCGCCCCTGGTGCCACGGGTCTGGCAGGCTCCGGGGCAAATGGACTACGGAAGCCGAGAGGGGCCCGTCCGCGCCAAAACCCAAAACGCGCTGCGGCCTCCAGGGACACAGGGGACACAAGTGGCTGTGTGGCTTGCAGTGCCCGACCAGAGGGAGGGAGGTTGTCTGGCTGCTGAGGCGCAGCCGGTGTCAGCCCTTCGGGGAACTGCCCGTGGATGCTTCGGGAATGGGGGCTGCCAACTCAGAACCCCCGTTCCCTGTGGCTGCAGCCAGCCAGGGGGCTCCAGGGTCGGGCGCGCCCGCGGGCCTGGGGGGCTTCTTGCCTGTGTGCAGGGCTTCTACGCAAGAGGTGGCACCTCATCCCGGCCCAAGGGTGGTGGCAGGAACCCAGGAGGCGCTCGGGGACTCAGCAGGGCCCGCCCCTGGGGCCAGGGGTCTGGCAGGCTCCCGGGCAAATGGACTACGGAAGCCGAGAGGGGCCCGTCCGCGCCAAAACCCAAAACGCGCTGCGGCCTCCAGGGACACAGGGGACACAAGTGGCTGTGTGGCTTGCAGTGCCCGACCAGAGGGAGGGAGGTTGTCTGGCTGCTGAGGCGCAGCCGGTGTCAGCCCTTCGGGGAACTGCCCGTGGATGCTTCGGGAATGGGGGCTGCCAACTCAGAACCCCCGTTCCCTGTGGCTGCAGCCAGCCAGGGGGCTCCAGGGTCGGGCGCGCCCGCGGGCCTGGGGGGCTTCTTGCCTGTGTGCAGGGCTTCTACGCAAGAGGTGGCACCTCATCCCGGCCCAAGGGTGGTGGCAGGAACCCAGGAGGCGCTCGGGGACTCAGCAGGGCCCGCCCCTGGGGCCAGGGGTCTGGCAGGCTCCCGGGCAAATGGACTACGGAAGCCGAGAGGGGCCCGTCCGCGCCAAAACCCAAAACGCGCTGCGGCCTCCAGGGACACAGGGGACACAAGTGGCTGTGTGGCTTGCAGTGCCCGACCAGAGGGAGGGGAGTTTGTCTGGCTGCTGAGGCGCAGCCGGTGTCAGCCCTTCGGGGAACTGCCCGTGGATGCTTCGGGAATGGGGGCTGCCAACTCAGAACCCCCGTTCCCTGTGGCTGCAGCCAGCCAGGGGGCTCCAGGGTCGGGCGCGCCCGCGGGCCTGGGGGGCTTCTTGCCTGTGTGCAGGGCTTCTACGCACAAGGTGGCACCTCATCCCGGCCCAAGGGTGGTGGCAGGAACCCAGGAGGCGCTCGGGGACTCAGCAGGGCCCGCCCCTGGGGCCAGGGGTCTGGCAGGCTCCGGGGCAAATGGACTACGGAAGCCGAGAGGGGCCCGTCCGCGCCAAAACCCAAAACGCGCTGCGGCCTCCAGGGACACAGGGGACACAAGTGGCTGTGTGGCTTGCAGTGCCCGACCAGAGGGAGGGAGGTTGTCTGGCTGCTGAGGCGCAGCCGGTGTCAGCCCTTCGGGGAACTGCCCGTGGATGCTTCGGGAATGGGGGCTGCCAACTCAGAACCCCCGTTCCCTGTGGCTGCAGCCAGCCAGGGGGCTCCAGGGTCGGGCGCGCCCGCGGGCCTGGGGGGCTTCTTGCCTGTGTGCAGGGCTTCTACGCACAAGGTGGCACCTCATCCCGGCCCAAGGGTGGTGGCAGGAACCCAGGAGGTGCTCGGGGACTCAGCTGGGCCCGCCCCTGGGGCCAGGGGTCTGGCAGGCTCCCGAGCAAATGGACTACGGAAGCCGAGAGGGGCCCGTCCGCGCCAAAACCCAAAACGCGCTGCGGCCTCCAGGGACACAGGGGACACAAGTGGCTGTGTGGCTTGCAGTGCCCGACCAGAGGGAGGGAGGTTGTCTGGCTGCTGAGGCGCAGCCGGTGTCAGCCCTTCGGGGAACTGCCCGTGGATGCTTCGGGAATGGGGGCTGCCAACTCAGAACCCCCGTTCCCTGTGGCTGCAGCCAGCCAGGGGGCTCCAGGGTCGGGCGCGCCCGCGGGCCTGGGGGGCTTCTTGCCTGTGTGCAGGGCTTCTACGCACAAGGTGGCACCTCATCCCGGCCCAAGGGTGGTGGCAGGAACCCAGGAGGCGCTCGGGGACTCAGCAGGGCCCGCCCCTGGGGCCAGGGGTCTGGCAGGCTCCGGGGCAAATGGACTACGGAAGCCGAGAGGGGCCCGTCCGCGCCAAAACCCAAAACGCGCTGCGGCCTCCAGGGACACAGGGGACACAAGTGGCTGTGTGGCTTGCAGTGCCCGACCAGAGGGAGGGAGGTTGTCTGGCTGCTGAGGCGCAGCCGGTGTCAGCCCTTCGGGGAACTGCCCGTGGATGCTTCGGGAATGGGGGCTGCCAACTCAGAACCCCCATTCCCTGTGGCTGCAGCCAGCCAGGGGGCTCCAGGGTCGGGCGCGCCCGCGGGCCTGGGGGGCTTCTTGCCTGTGTGCAGGGCTTCTACGCACAAGGTGGCACCTCATCCCGGCCCAAGGGTGGTGGCAGGAACCCAGGAGGCGCTCGGGGACTCAGCAGGGCCCGCCCCTGGGGCCAGGGGTCTGGCAGGCTCCGGGGCAAATGGACTACGGAAGCCGAGAGGGGCCCGTCCGCGCCAAAACCCAAAACGCGCTGCGGCCTCCAGGGACACAGGGGACACAAGTGGCTGTGTGGCTTGCAGTGCCCGACCAGAGGGAGGGAGGTTGTCTGGCTGCTGAGGCGCAGCCGGTGTCAGCCCTTCGGGGAACTGCCCGTGGATGCTTCGGGAATGGGGGCTGCCAACTCAGAACCCCCGTTCCCTGTGGCTGCAGCCAGCCAGGGGGCTCCAGGGTCGGGCGCGCCCGCGGGCCTGGGGGGCTTCTTGCCTGTGTGCAGGGCTTCTACGCACAAGGTGGCACCTCATCCCGGCCCAAGGGTGGTGGCAGGAACCCAGGAGGCGCTCGGGGACTCAGCAGGGCCCGCCCCTGGGGCCAGGGGTCTGGCAGGCTCCCGAGCAAATGGACTACGGAAGCCGAGAGGGGCCCGTCCGCGCCAAAACCCAAAACGCGCTGCGGCCTCCAGGGACACAGGGGACACAAGTGGCTGTGTGGCTTGCAGTGCCCGACCAGAGGGAGGGAGGTTGTCTGGCTGCTGAGGCGCAGCCGGTGTCAGCCCTTCGGGGAACTGCCCGTGGATGCTTCGGGAATGGGGGCTGCCAACTCAGAACCCCCGTTCCCTGTGGCTGCAGCCAGCCAGGGGGCTCCAGGGTCGGGCGCGCCCGCGGGCCTGGGGGGCTTCTTGCCTGTGTGCAGGGCTTCTACGCACAAGGTGGCACCTCATCCCGGCCCAAGGGTGGTGGCAGGAACCCAGGAGGCGCTCGGGGACTCAGCAGGGCCCGCCCCTGGGGCCAGGGGTCTGGCAGGCTCCGGGGCAAATGGACTACGGAAGCCGAGAGGGGCCCGTCCGCGCCAAAACCCAAAACGCGCTGCGGCCTCCAGGGACACAGGGGACACAAGTGGCTGTGTGGCTTGCAGTGCCCGACCAGAGGGAGGGAGGTTGTCTGGCTGCTGAGGCGCAGCCGGTGTCAGCCCTTCGGGGAACTGCCCGTGGATGCTTCGGGAATGGGGGCTGCCAACTCAGAACCCCCGTTCCCTGTGGCTGCAGCCAGCCAGGGGGCTCCAGGGTCGGGCGCGCCCGCGGGCCTGGGGGGCTTCTTGCCTGTGTGCAGGGCTTCTACGCACAAGGTGGCACCTCATCCCGGCCCAAGGGTGGTGGCAGGAACCCAGGAGGCGCTCGGGGACTCAGAAGGGCCCGCCCCTGGGGCCAGGGGTCTGGCAGGCTCCGGGGCAAATGGACTACGGAAGCCGAGAGGGGCCCGTCCGCGCCAAAACCCAAAACGCGCTGCGGCCTCCAGGGACACAGGGGACACAAGTGGCTGTGTGGCTTGCAGTGCCCGACCAGAGGGAGGGAGGTTGTCTGGCTGCTGAGGCGCAGCCGGTGTCAGCCCTTCGGGGAACTGCCCGTGGATGCTTCGGGAATGGGGGCTGCCAACTCAGAACCCCCGTTCCCTGTGGCTGCAGCCAGCCAGGGGGCTCCAGGGTCGGGCGCGCCCGCGGGCCTGGGGGGCTTCTTGCCTGTGTGCAGGGCTTCTACGCACAAGGTGGCACCTCATCCCGGCCCAAGGGTGGTGGCAGGAACCCAGGAGGCGCTCGGGAACTCAGCAGGGCCCGCCCCTGGGGCCAGGGGTCTGGCAGGCTCCGGGGGCAAATGGACTACGGAAGCCGAGAGGGGCCCGTCCGCGCCAAAACCCAAAACGCGCTGCGGCCTCCAGGGACACAGGGGACACAAGTGGCTGTGTGGCTTGCAGTGCCCGACCAGAGGGAGGGAGGTTGTCTGGCTGCTGAGGCGCAGCCGGTGTCAGCCCTTCGGGGAACTGCCCGTGGATGCTTCGGGAATGGGGGCTGCCAACTCAGAACCCCCGTTCCCTGTGGCTGCAGCCAGCCAGGGGGCTCCCGGGTCGGGCGCGCCCGCGGGCCTAGGGGGCTTCTTGCCTGTGTGCAGGGCTTCTACGCACAAGGTGGCACCTCATCCCGGCCCAAGGGTGGTGGCAGGAACCCAGGAGGCGCTCGGGGACTCAGCAGGGCCCGCCCCTGGGGCCAGGGGTCTGGCAGGCTCCGGGGCAAATGGACTACGGAAGCCGAGAGGGGCCCGTCCGCGCCAAAACCCAAAACGCGCTGAGGCCTCCAGGGACACAGGGGACACAAGTGGCTGTGTGGCTTGCAGTGCCCGACCAGAGGGAGGGAGGTTGTCTGGCTGCTGAGGCGCAGCCGGTGTCAGCCCTTCGGGGAACTGCCCGTGGATGCTTCGGGAATGGGGGCTGCCAACTCAGAACCCCCGTTCCCTGTGGCTGCAGCCAGCCAGGGGGCTCCAGGGTCGGGCGCGCCCGCGGGCCTGGGGGGCTTCTTGCCTGTGTGCAGGGCTTCTACGCACAAGGTGGCACCTCATCCCGGCCCAAGGGTGGTGGCAGGAACCCAGGAGGCGCTCGGGGACTCAGCAGGGCCCGCCCCTGGGGCCAGGGGTCTGGCAGGCTCCGGGGGCAAATGGACTACGGAAGCCGAGAGGGGCCCGTCCGCGCCAAAACCCAAAACGCGCTGCGGCCTCCAGGGACACAGGGGACACAAGTGGCTGTGTGGCTTGCAGTGCCCGACCAGAGGGAGGGGAGGTTGTCTGGCTGCTGAGGCGCAGCCGGTGTCAGCCCTTCGGGGAACTGCCCGTGGATGCTTCGGGAATGGGGGCTGCCAACTCAGAACCCCCGTTCCCTGTGGCTGCAGCCAGCCAGGGGGCTCCAGGGTCGGGCGCGCCCGCGGGCCTGGGGGGCTTCTTGCCTGTGTGCAGGGCTTCTACGCACAAGGTGGCACCTCATCCCGGCCCAAGGGTGGTGGCAGGAACCCAGGAGGCGCTCGGGGACTCAGCAGGGCCCGCCCCTGGGGCCAGGGGTCTGGCAGGCTCCGGGGCAAATGGACTACGGAAGCCGAGAGGGGCCCGTCCGCGCCAAAACCCAAAACGCGCTGCGGCCTCCAGGGACACAGGGGACACAAGTGGCTGTGTGGCTTGCAGTGCCCGACCAGAGGGAGGGAGGTTGTCTGGCTGCTGAGGCGCAGCCGGTGTCAGCCCTTCGGGGAACTGCCCGTGGATGCTTCGGGAATGGGGGCTGCCAACTCAGAACCCCCGTTCCCTGTGGCTGCAGCCAGCCAGGGGGCTCCAGGGTCGGGCGTGCCCGCGGGCCTGGGGGGCTTCTTGCCTGTGTGCAGGGCTTCTACGCACAAGGTGGCACCTCATCCCGGCCCAAGGGTGGTGGCAGGAACCCAGGAGGTGCTCGGGGACTCAGCAGGGCCCGCCCCTGGGGCCAGGGGTCTGGCAGGCTCCCGAGCAAATGGACTACGGAAGCCGAGAGGGGCCCGTCCGCGCCAAAACCCAAAACGCGGTGCGGCCTCCAGGGACACAGGGGACACAAGTGGCTGTGTGGCTTGCAGTGCCCGACCAGAGGGAGGGAGGTTGTCTGGCTGCTGAGGCGCAGCCGGTGTCAGCCCTTCGGGGAACTGCCCGTGGATGCTTCGGGAATGGGGGCTGCCAACTCAGAACCCCCGTTCCCTGTGGCTGCAGCCAGCCAGGGGGCTCCAGGGTCGGGCGCGCCCGCGGGCCTGGGGGGCTTCTTGCCTGTGTGCAGGGCTTCTACGCACAAGGTGGCACCTCATCCCGGCCCAAGGGTGGTGGCAGGAACCCAGGAGGCGCTCGGGGACTCAGCAGGGCCCGCCCCTGGGGCCAGGGGTCTGGCAGGCTCCGGGGCAAATGGACTACGGAAGCCGAGAGGGGCCCGTCCGCGCCAAAACCCAAAACGCGCTGCGGCCTCCAGGGACACAGGGGACACAAGTGGCTGTGTGGCTTGCAGTGCCCGACCAGAGGGAGGGAGGTTGTCTGGCTGCTGAGGCGCAGCCGGTGTCAGCCCTTCGGGGAACTGCCCGTGGATGCTTCGGGAATGGGGGCTGCCAACTCAGAACCCCCATTCCCTGTGGCTGCAGCCAGCCAGGGGGCTCCAGGGTCGGGCGCGCCCGCGGGCCTGGGGGGCTTCTTGCCTGTGTGCAGGGCTTCTACGCACAAGGTGGCACCTCATCCCGGCCCAAGGGTGGTGGCAGGAACCCAGGAGGCGCTCGGGGACTCAGCAGGGCCCGCCCCTGGGGCCAGGGGTCTGGCAGGCTCCCGAGCAAATGGACTACGGAAGCCGAGAGGGGCCCGTCCGCGCCAAAACCCAAAACGCGCTGCGGCCTCCAGGGACACAGGGGACACAAGTGGCTGTGTGGCTTGCAGTGCCCGACCAGAGGGAGGGAGGTTGTCTGGCTGCTGAGGCGCAGCCGGTGTCAGCCCTTCGGGGAACTGCCCCTGGATGCTTCGGGAATGGGGGCTGCCAACTCAGAACCCCCGTTCCCTGTGGCTGCAGCCAGCCAGGGGGCTCCAGGGTCGGGCGCGCCCGCGGGCCTGGGGGGCTTCTTGCCTGTGTGCAGGGCTTCTACGCACAAGGTGGCACCTCATCCCGGCCCAAGGGTGGTGGCAGGAACCCAGGAGGCGCTCGGGGACTCAGCAGGGCCCGCCCCTGGGGCCAGGGGTCTGGCAGGCTCCGGGGCAAATGGACTACGGAAGCCGAGAGGGGCCCGTCCGCGCCAAAACCCAAAACGCGCTGCGGCCTCCAGGGACACAGGGGACACAAGTGGCTGTGTGGCTTGCAGTGCCCGACCAGAGGGAGGGAGGTTGTCTGGCTGCTGAGGCGCAGCCGGTGTCAGCCCTTCGGGGAACTGCCCGTGGATGCTTCGGGAATGGGGGCTGCCAACTCAGAACCCCCGTTCCCTGTGGCTGCAGCCAGCCAGGGGGCTCCAGGGTCGGGCGCGCCCGCGGGCCTGGGGGGCTTCTTGCCTGTGTGCAGGGCTTCTACGCACAAGGTGGCACCTCATCCCGGCCCAAGGGTGGTGGCAGGAACCCAGGAGGCGCTCGGGGACTCAGCAGGGCCCGCCCCTGGGGCCAGGGGTCTGGCAGGCTCTGGGGCAAATGGACTACGGAAGCCGAGAGGGGCCCGTCCGCGCCAAAACCCAAAACGCGCTGCGGCCTCCAGGGACACAGGGGACACAAGTGGCTGTGTGGCTTGCAGTGCCCGACCAGAGGGAGGGAGGTTGTCTGGCTGCTGAGGCGCAGCCGGTGTCAGCCCTTCGGGGAACTGCCCGTGGATGCTTCGGGAATGGGGGCTGCCAACTCAGAACCCCCGTTCCCTGTGGCTGCAGCCAGCCAGGGGGCTCCAGGGTCGGGCGCGCCCGCGGGCCTGGGGGGCTTCTTGCCTGTGTGCAGGGCTTCTACGCACAAGGTGGCACCTCATCCCGGCCCAAGGGTGGTGGCAGGAACCCAGGAGGCGCTCGGGAACTCAGCAGGGCCCGCCCCTGGGGCCAGGGGTCTGGCAGGCTCCGGGGGCAAATGGACTACGGAAGCCGAGAGGGGCCCGTCCGCGCCAAAACCCAAAAAGCGCTGCGGCCTCCAGGGACACAGGGGACACAAGTGGCTGTGTGGCTTGCAGTGCCCGACCAGAGGGAGGGAGGTTGTCTGGCTGCTGAGGCGCAGCCGTTGTCAGCCCTTCGGGGAACTGCCCTTGGATGCTTCGGGAATGGGGGCTGCCAACTCAGAACCCCCGTTCCCTGTGGCTGCAGCCAGCCAGGGGGCTCCAGGGTCGGGCGCGCCCGCGGGCCTAGGGGACTTCTTGCCTGTGTACAGGGCTTCTACGCACAAGGTGGCACCTCATCCCGGCCCAAGGGTGGTGGCAGGAACCCAGGAGGTGCTCAGGACTCAGCAGGGCCCGCCCCTGGGGCCAGGGGTCTGGCAGGCTCCCGAGCAAATGGACTACGGAAGCCGAGAGGGGCCCGTCCGCGCCAAAACCCAAAACGCGCTGCGGCCTCCAGGGACACAGGGGACACAAGTGGCTGTGTGGCTTGCAGTGCCCGACCAGAGGGAGGGAGGTTGTCTGGCTGCTGAGGCGCAGCCGGTGTCAGCCCTTCGGGGAACTGCCCGTGGATGCTTCGGGAATGGGGGCTGCCAACTCAGAACCCCCGTTCCCTGTGGCTGCAGCCAGCCAGGGGGCTCCAGGGTCGGGCGCGCCCGCGGTCCTGGGGGGCTTCTTGCCTGTGTGCAGGGCTTCTACGCACAAGGTGGCACCTCATCCCGGCCCAAGGGTGGTGGCAGGAACCCAGGAGGCGCTCGGGGACTCAGCAGGGCCCGCCCCTGGGGCCAGGGGTCTGGCAGGCTCCGGGGCAAATGGACTACGGAAGCCGAGAGGGGCCCGTCCGCGCCAAAACCCAAAACGCGCTGCGGCCTCCAGGGACACAGGGGACACAAGTGGCTGTGTGGCTTGCAGTGCCCGACCAGAGGGAGGGAGGTTGTCTGGCTGCTGAGGCGCAGCCGGTGTCAGCCCTTCGGGGAACTGCCCGTGGATGCTTCGGGAATGGGGGCTGCCAACTCAGAACCCCCGTTCCCTGTGGCTGCAGCCAGCCAGGGGGCTCCAGGGTCGGGCGCGCCCGCGGGCCTGGGGGGCTTCTTGCCTGTGTGCAGGGCTTCTACGCAAGAGGTGGCACCTCATCCCGGCCCAAGGGTGGTGGCAGGAACCCAGGAGGCGCTCGGGGACTCAGCAGGGCCCGCCCCTGGGGCCAGGGGTCTGGCAGGCTCCCGAGCAAATGGACTACGGAAGCCGAGAGGGGCCCGTCCGCGCCAAAACCCAAAACGCGCTGCGGCCTCCAGGGACACAGGGGACACAAGTGGCTGTGTGGCTTGCAGTGCCCGACCAGAGGGAGGGAGGTTGTCTGGCTGCTGAGGCGCAGCCGGTGTCAGCCCTTCGGGGAACTGCCCCTGGATGCTTCGGGAATGGGGGCTGCCAACTCAGAACCCCCGTTCCCTGTGGCTGCAGCCAGCCAGGGGGCTCCAGGGTCGGGCGCGCCCGCGGGCCTGGGGGGCTTCTTGCCTGTGTGCAGGGCTTCTACGCACAAGGTGGCACCTCATCCCGGCCCAAGGGTGGTGGCAGGAACCCAGGAGGCGCTCGGGGACTCAGCAGGGCCCGCCCCTGGGGCCAGGGGTCTGGCAGGCTCCGGGGCAAATGGACTACGGAAGCCGAGAGGGGCCCGTCCGCGCCAAAACCCAAAACGCGCTGCGGCCTCCAGGGACACAGGGGACACAAGTGGCTGTGTGGCTTGCAGTGCCCGACCAGAGGGAGGGAGGTTGTCTGGCTGCTGAGGCGCAGCCGGTGTCAGCCCTTCGGGGAACTGCCCGTGGATGCTTCGGGAATGGGGGCTGCCAACTCAGAACCCCCGTTCCCTGTGGCTGCAGCCAGCCAGGGGGCTCCAGGGTCGGGCGCGCCCGCGGGCCTGGGGGGCTTCTTGCCTGTGTGCAGGGCTTCTACGCACAAGGTGGCACCTCATCCCGGCCCAAGGGTGGTGGCAGGAACCCAGGAGGCGCTCGGGGACTCAGCAGGGCCCGCCCCTGGGGCCAGGGGTCTGGCAGGCTCCGGGGCAAATGGACTACGGAAGCCGAGAGGGGCCCGTCCGCGCCAAAACCCAAAACGCGCTGCGGCCTCCAGGGACACAGGGGACACAAGTGGCTGTGTGGCTTGCAGTGCCCGACCAGAGGGAGGGAGGTTGTCTGGCTGCTGAGGCGCAGCTGGTGTCAGCCCTTCGGGGAACTGCCCGTGGATGCTTCGGGAATGGGGGCTGCCAACTCAGAACCCCCGTTCCCTGTGGCTGCAGCCAGCCAGGGGGCTCCAGGGTCGGGCGCGCCCGCGGGCCTGGGGGGGTTCTTGCCTGTGTGCAGGGCTTCTACGCAAGAGGTGGCACCTCATCCCGGCCCAAGGGTGGTGGCAGGAACCCAGGAGGCGCTCGGGGACTCAGCAGGGCCCGCCCCTGGGGCCAGGGGTCTGGCAGGCTCCCGAGCAAATGGACTACGGAAGCCGAGAGGGGCCCGTCCGCGCCAAAACCCAAAACGCGCTGCGGCCTCCAGGGACACAGGGGACACAAGTGGCTGTGTGGCTTGCAGTGCCCGACCAGAGGGAGGGAGGTTGTCTGGCTGCTGAGGCGCAGCTGGTGTCAGCCCTTCGGGGAACTGCCCGTGGATGCTTCGGGAATGGGGGCTGCCAACTCAGAACCCCCGTTCCCTGTGGCTGCAGCCAGCCAGGGGGCTCCAGGGTCGGGCGCGCCCGCGGGCCTGGGGGGCTTCTTGCCTGTGTGCAGGGCTTCTACGCACAAGGTGGCACCTCATCCCGGCCCAAGGGTGGTGGCAGGAACCCAGGAGGCGCTCGGGGACTCAGCAGGGCCCGCCCCTGGGGCCAGGGGTCTGGCAGGCTCCGGGGCAAATGGACTACGGAAGCCGAGAGGGGCCCGTCCGCGCCAAAACCCAAAACGCGGTGCGGCCTCCAGGGACACAGGGGACACAAGTGGCTGTGTGGCTTGCAGTGCCCGACCAGAGGGAGGGAGGTTGTCTGGCTGCTGAGGCGCAGCCGGTGTCAGCCCTTCGGGGAACTGCCCGTGGATGCTTCGGGAATGGGGGCTGCCAACTCAGAACCCCCGTTCCCTGTGGCTGCAGCCAGCCAGGGGGCTCCAGGGTCGGGCGCGCCCGCGGGCCTGGGGGGCTTCTTGCCTGTGTGCAGGGCTTCTACGCACAAGGTGGCACCTCATCCCGGCCCAAGGGTGGTGGCAGGAACCCAGGAGGCGCTCGGGAACTCAGCAGGGCCCGCCCCTGGGGCCAGGGGTCTGGCAGGCTCCGGGGGCAAATGGACTACGGAAACCGAGAGGGGCCCGTCCGCGCCAAAACCCAAAACGCGCTGCGGCCTCCAGGGACACAGGGGACACAAGTGGCTGTGTGGCTTGCAGTGCCCGACCAGAGGGAGGGGAGGTTGTCTGGCTGCTGAGGCGCAGCCGGTGTCAGCCCTTCGGGGAACTGCCCGTGGATGCTTCGGGAATGGGGGCTGCCAACTCAGAACCCCCGTTCCCTGTGGCTGCAGCCAGCCAGGGGGCTCCAGGGTCGGGCGCGCCCGCGGGCCTGGTGGGCTTCTTGCCTGTGTGCAGGGCTTCTACGCACAAGGTGGCACCTCATCCCGGCCCAAGGGTGGTGGCAGGAACCCAGGAGGCGCTCGGGGACTCAGCAGGGCCCGCCCCTGGGGCCAGGGGTCTGGCAGGCTCCGGGGCAAATGGACTACGGAATCCGAGAGGGGCCCGTCCGCGCCAAAACCCAAAACGCGCTGCGGCCTCCAGGGACACAGGGGACACAAGTGGCTGTGTGGCTTGCAGTGCCCGACCAGAGGGAGGGAGGTTGTCTGGCTGCTGAGGCGCAGCCGGTGTCAGCCCTTCGGGGAACTGCCCGTGGATGCTTCGGGAATGGGGGCTGCCAACTCAGAACCCCCGTTCCCTGTGGCTGCAGCCAGCCAGGGGGCTCCCGGGTCGGGCGCGCCCGCGGGCCTGGGGGGCTTCTTGCCTGTGTGCAGGGCTTCTACGCACAAGGTGGCACCTCATCCCGGCCCAAGGGTGGTGGCAGGAACCCAGGAGGCGCTCGGGGACTCAGCAGGGCCCGCCCCTGGGGCCAGGGGTCTGGCAGGCTCCCGAGCAAATGGACTACAGAAGCCGAGAGGGGCCCGTCCGCGCCAAAACCCAAAACGCGCTGCGGCCTCCAGGGACACAGGGGACACAAGTGGCTGTGTGGCTTGCAGTGCCCGACCAGAGGGAGGGAGGTTGTCTGGCTGCTGAGGCGCAGCCGGTGTCAGCCCTTCGGGGAACTGCCCGTGGATACTTCGGGAATGGGGGCTGCCAACTCAGAACCCCCGTTCCCTGTGGCTGCAGCCAGCCAGGGGGCTCCAGGGTCGGGCGCGCCCGCGTGCCTGGGGGGCTTCTTGCCTGTGTGCAGGGCTTCTACGCAAGAGGTGGCACCTCATCCCGGCCCAAGGGTGGTGGCAGGAACCCAGGAGGCGCTCGGGGACTCAGCAGGGCCCGCCCCTGGGGCCAGGGGTCTGGCAGGCTCCCGAGCAAATGGACTACGGAAGCCGAGAGGGGCCCGTCCGCGCCAAAACCCAAAACGCGCTGCGGCCTCCAGGGACACAGGGGACACAAGTGGCTGTGTGGCTTGCAGTGCCCGACCAGAGGGAGGGAGGTTGTCTGGCTGCTGAGGCGCAGCCGGTGTCAGCCCTTCGGGGAACTGCCCCTGGATGCTTCGGGAATGGGGGCTGCCAACTCAGAACCCCCGTTCCCTGTGGCTGCAGCCAGCCAGGGGGCTCCAGGGTCGGGCGCGCCCGCGGGCCTGGGGGGCTTCTTGCCTGTGTGCAGGGCTTCTACGCACAAGGTGGCACCTCATCCCGGCCCAAGGGTGGTGGCAGGAACCCAGGAGGCGCTCGGGGACTCAGCAGGGCCCGCCCCTGGGGCCAGGGGTCTGGCAGGCTCCGGGGCAAATGGACTACGGAAGCCGAGAGGGGCCCGTCCGCGCCAAAACCCAAAACGCGCTGCGGCCTCCAGGGACACAGGGGACACAAGTGGCTGTGTGGCTTGCAGTGCCCGACCAGAGGGAGGGAGGTTGTCTGGCTGCTGAGGCGCAGCCGGTGTCAGCCCTTCGGGGAACTGCCCGTGGATGCTTCGGGAATGGGGGCTGCCAACTCAGAACCCCCGTTCCCTGTGGCTGCAGCCAGCCAGGGGGCTCCAGGGTCGGGCGCGCCCGCGGGCCTGGGGGGCTTCTTGCCTGTGTGCAGGGCTTCTACGCACAAGGTGGCACCTCATCCCGGCCCAAGGGTGGTGGCAGGAACCCAGGAGGTGCTCGGGGACTCAGCAGGGCCCGCCCCTGGGGCCAGGGGTCTGGCAGGCTCCGGGGGCAAATGGACTACGGAAGCCGAGAGGGGCCCGTCCGCGCCAAAACCCAAAACGCGCTGCGGCCTCCAGGGACACAGGGGACACAAGTGGCTGTGTGGCTTGCAGTGCCCGACCAGAGGGAGGGAGGTTGTCTGGCTGCTGAGGCGCAGCCGGTGTCAGCCCTTCGGGGAACTGCCCGTGGATGCTTCGGGAATGGGGGCTGCCAACTCAGAACCCCCGTTCCCTGTGGCTGCAGCCAGCCAGGGGGCTCCAGGGTCGGGCGCGCCCGCGGGCCTGGGGGGCTTCTTGCCTGTGTGCAGGGCTTCTACGCACAAGGTGGCACCTCATCCCGGCCCAAGGGTGGTGGCAGGAACCCAGGAGGTGCTCGGGGACTCAGCAGGGCCCGCCCCTGGGGCCAGGGGTCTGGCAGGCTCCCGAGCAAATGGACTACGGAAGCCGAGAGGGGCCCGTCCGCGCCAAAACCCAAAACGCGCTGCGGCCTCCAGGGACACAGGGGACACAAGTGGCTGTGTGGCTTGCAGTGCCCGACCAGAGGGAGGGAGGTTGTCTGGCTGCTGAGGCGCAGCTGGTGTCAGCCCTTCGGGGAACTGCCCGTGGATGCTTCGGGAATGGGGGCTGCCAACTCAGAACCCCCGTTCCCTGTGGCTTCAGCCAGCCAGGGGGCTCCAGGGTCGGGCGCGCCCGCGGGCCTGGGGGGCTTCTTGCCTGTGTGCAGGGCTTCTACGCACAAGGTGGCACCTCATCCCGGCCCAAGGGTGGTGGCAGGAACCCAGGAGGCGCTCGGGGACTCAGCAGGGCCCGCCCCTGGGGCCAGGGGTCTGGCAGGCTCCGGGGCAAATGGACTACGGAAGCCGAGAGGGGCCCGTCCGCGCCAAAACCCAAAACGCGCTGCGGCCTCCAGGGACACAGGGGACACAAGTGGCTGTGTGGCTTGCAGTGCCCGACCAGAGGGAGGGAGGTTGTCTGGCTGCTGAGGCGCAGCTGGTGTCAGCCCTTCGGGGAACTGCCCGTGGATGCTTCGGGAATGGGGGCTGCCAACTCAGAACCCCCGTTCCCTGTGGCTGCAGCCAGCCAGGGGGCTCCAGGGTCGGGCGCGCCCGCGGGCCTGGGGGGCTTCTTGCCTGTGTGCAGGGCTTCTACGCAAGAGGTGGCACCTCATCCCGGCCCAAGGGTGGTGGCAGGAACCCAGGAGGCGCTCGGGGACTCAGCAGGGCCCGCCCCTGGGGCCAGGGGTCTGGCAGGCTCCCGAGCAAATGGACTACGGAAGCCGAGAGGGGCCCGTCCGCGCCAAAACCCAAAACGCGCTGCGGCCTCCAGGGACACAGGGGACACAAGTGGCTGTGTGGCTTGCAGTGCCCGACCAGAGGGAGGGAGGTTGTCTGGCTGCTGAGGCGCAGCCGGTGTCAGCCCTTCGGGGAACTGCCCCTGGATGCTTCGGGAATGGGGGCTGCCAACTCAGAACCCCCGTTCCCTGTGGCTGCAGCCAGCCAGGGGGCTCCAGGGTCGGGCGCGCCCGCGGGCCTGGGGGGCTTCTTGCCTGTGTGCAGGGCTTCTACGCACAAGGTGGCACCTCATCCCGGCCCAAGGGTGGTGGCAGGAACCCAGGAGGCGCTCGGGGACTCAGCAGGGCCCGCCCCTTGGGCCAGGGGTCTGGCAGGCTCCGGGGCAAATGGACTACGGAAGCCGAGAGGGGCCCGTCCGCGCCAAAACCCAAAACGCGCTGCGGCCTCCAGGGACACAGGGGACACAAGTGGCTGTGTGGCTTGCAGTGCCCGACCAGAGGGAGGGAGGTTGTCTGGCTGCTGAGGCGCAGCCGGTGTCAGCCCTTCGGGGAACTGCCCGTGGATGCTTCGGGAATGGGGGCTGCCAACTCAGAACCCCCGTTCCCTGTGGCTGCAGCCAGCCAGGGGGCTCCAGGGTCGGGCGCGCCCGCGGGCCTGGGGGGCTTCTTGCCTGTGTGCAGGGCTTCTACGCACAAGGTGGCACCTCATCCCGGCCCAAGGGTGGTGGCAGGAACCCAGGAGGCGCTCGGGAACTCAGCAGGGCCCGCCCCTGGGGCCAGGGGTCTGGCAGGCTCCGGGGGCAAATGGACTACGGAAACCGAGAGGGGCCCGTCCGCGCCAAAACCCAAAACGCGCTGCGGCCTCCAGGGACACAGGGGACACAAGTGGCTGTGTGGCTTGCAGTGCCCGACCAGAGGGAGGGGAGGTTGTCTGGCTGCTGAGGCGCAGCCGGTGTCAGCCCTTCGGGGAACTGCCCGTGGATGCTTCGGGAATGGGGGCTGCCAACTCAGAACCCCCGTTCCCTGTGGCTGCAGCCAGCCAGGGGGCTCCAGGGTCGGGCGCGCCCGCGGGCCTGGTGGGCTTCTTGCCTGTGTGCAGGGCTTCTACGCACAAGGTGGCACCTCATCCCGGCCCAAGGGTGGTGGCAGGAACCCAGGAGGCGCTCGGGGACTCAGCAGGGCCCGCCCCTGGGGCCAGGGGTCTGGCAGGCTCCGGGGCAAATGGACTACGGAAGCCGAGAGGGGCCCGTCCGCGCCAAAACCCAAAACGCGCTGCGGCCTCCAGGGACACAGGGGACACAAGTGGCTGTGTGGCTTGCAGTGCCCGACCAGAGGGAGGGAGGTTGTCTGGCTGCTGAGGCGCAGCCGGTGTCAGCCCTTCGGGGAACTGCCCGTGGATGCTTCGGGAATGGGGGCTGCCAACTCAGAACCCCCGTTCCCTGTGGCTGCAGCCAGCCAGGGGGCTCCCGGGTCGGGCGCGCCCGCGGGCCTGGGGGGCTTCTTGCCTGTGTGCAGGGCTTCTACGCACAAGGTGGCACCTCATCCCGGCCCAAGGGTGGTGGCAGGAACCCAGGAGGCGCTCGGGGACTCAGCAGGGCCCGCCCCTGGGGCCAGGGGTCTGGCAGGCTCCCGAGCAAATGGACTACGGAAGCCGAGAGGGGCCCGTCCGCGCCAAAACCCAAAACGCGCTGCGGCCTCCAGGGACACAGGGGACACAAGTGGCTGTGTGGCTTGCAGTGCCCGACCAGAGGGAGGGAGGTTGTCTGGCTGCTGAGGCGCAGCCGGTGTCAGCCCTTCGGGGAACTGCCCGTGGATACTTCGGGAATGGGGGCTGCCAACTCAGAACCCCCGTTCCCTGTGGCTGCAGCCAGCCAGGGGGCTCCAGGGTCGGGCGCGCCCGCGGGCCTGGGGGGCTTCTTGCCTGTGTGCAGGGCTTCTACGCACAAGGTGGCACCTCATCCCGGCCCAAGGGTGGTGGCAGGAACCCAGGAGGCGCTCGGGAACTCAGCAGGGCCCGCCCCTGGGGCCAGGGGTCTGGCAGGCTCCGGGGGCAAATGGACTACGGAAGCCGAGAGGGGCCCGTCCGCGCCAAAACCCAAAACGCGCTGCGGCCTCCAGGGACACAGGGGACACAAGTGGCTGTGTGGCTTGCAGTGCCCGACCAGAGGGAGGGAGGTTGTCTGGCTGCTGAGGCGCAGCCGGTATCAGCCCTTCGGGGAACTGCCCGTGGATGCTTCGGGAATGGGGGCTGCCAACTCAGAACCCCCGTTCCCTGTGGCTGCAGCCAGCCAGGGGGCTCCAGGGTCGGGCGCGCCCGCGGGCCTGGGGGGCTTCTTGCCTGTGTGCAGGGCTTCTACGCACAAGGTGGCACCTCATCCCGGCCCAAGGGTGGTGGCAGGAACCCAGGAGGCGCTCGGGGACTCAGCAGGGCCCGCCCCTGGGGCCAGGGGTCTGGCAGGCTCCGGGGCAAATGGACTACGGAAGCCGAGAGGGGCCCGTCCGCGCCAAAACCCAAAACGCGCTGCGGCCTCCAGGGACACAGGGGACACAAGTGGCTGTGTGGCTTGCAGTGCCCGACCAGAGGGAGGGAGGTTGTCTGGCTGCTGAGGCGCAGCCGGTGTCAGCCCTTCGGGGAACTGCCCGTGGATGCTTCGGGAATGGGGGCTGCCAACTCAGAAAACCCGTTCCCTGTGGCTGCAGCCAGCCAGGGGGCTCCAGGGTCGGGCGCGCCCGCGGGCCTGGGGGGCTTCTTGCCTGTGTGCAGGGCTTCTACGCACAAGGTGGCACCTCATCCCGGCCCAAGGGTGGTGGCAGGAACCCAGGAGGCGCTCGGGGACTCAGCAGGGCCCGCCCCTGGGGCCAGGGGTCTGGCAGGCTCCGGGGGCAAATGGACTACGGAAGCCGAGAGGGGCCCGTCCGCGCCAAAACCCAAAACGCGCTGCGGCCTCCAGGGACACAGGGGACACAAGTGGCTGTGTGGCTTGCAGTGCCCGACCAGAGGGAGGGAGGTTGTCTGGCTGCTGAGGCGCAGCCGGTGTCAGCCCTTCGGGGAACTGCCCGTGGATACTTCGGGAATGGGGGCTGCCAACTCAGAACCCCCGTTCCCTGTGGCTGCAGCCAGCCAGGGGGCTCCAGGGTCGGGCGCGCCCGCGGGCCTGGGGGGCTTCTTGCCTGTGTGCAGGGCTTCTACGCACAAGGTGGCACCTCATCCCGGCCCAAGGGTGGTGGCAGGAACCCAGGAGGTGCTCGGGGACTCAGCAGGGCCCGCCCCTGGGGCCAGGGGTCTGGCAGGCTCCGGGGGCAAATGGACTACGGAAGCCGAGAGGGGCCCGTCCGCGCCAAAACCCAAAACGCGCTGCGGCCTCCAGGGACACAGGGGACACAAGTGGCTGTGTGGCTTGCAGTGCCCGACCAGAGGGAGGGAGGTTGTCTGGCTGCTGAGGCGCAGCCGGTGTCAGCCCTTCGGGGAACTGCCCGTGGATGCTTCGGGAATGGGGGCTGCCAACTCAGAACCCCCGTTCCCTGTGGCTGCAGCCAGCCAGGGGGCTCCAGGGTCGGGCGCGCCCGCGGGCCTGGGGGGGTTCTTGCCTGTGTGCAGGGCTTCTACGCAAGAGGTGGCACCTCATCCCGGCCCAAGGGTGGTGGCAGGAACCCAGGAGGCGCTCGGGGACTCAGCAGGGCCCGCCCCTGGGGCCAGGGGTCTGGCAGGCTCCCGAGCAAATGGACTACGGAAGCCGAGAGGGGCCCGTCCGCGCCAAAACCCAAAACGCGCTGCGGCCTCCAGGGACACAGGGGACACAAGTGGCTGTGTGGCTTGCAGTGCCCGACCAGAGGGAGGGAGGTTGTCTGGCTGCTGAGGCGCAGCCGGTGTCAGCCCTTCGGGGAACTGCCCCTGGATGCTTCGGGAATGGGGGCTGCCAACTCAGAACCCCCGTTCCCTGTGGCTGCAGCCAGCCAGGGGGCTCCAGGGTCGGGCGCGCCCGCGGGCCTGGGGGGCTTCTTGCCTGTGTGCAGGGCTTCTACGCACAAGGTGGCACCTCATCCCGGCCCAAGGGTGGTGGCAGGAACCCAGGAGGCGCTCGGGGACTCAGCAGGGCCCGCCCCTTGGGCCAGGGGTCTGGCAGGCTCCGGGGCAAATGGACTACGGAAGCCGAGAGGGGCCCGTCCGCGCCAAAACCCAAAACGCGCTGCGGCCTCCAGGGACACAGGGGACACAAGTGGCTGTGTGGCTTGCAGTGCCCGACCAGAGGGAGGGAGGTTGTCTGGCTGCTGAGGCGCAGCCGGTGTCAGCCCTTCGGGGAACTGCCCGTGGATGCTTCGGGAATGGGGGCTGCCAACTCAGAACCCCCGTTCCCTGTGGCTGCAGCCAGCCAGGGGGCTCCAGGGTCGGGCGCGCCCGCGGGCCTGGGGGGCTTCTTGCCTGTGTGCAGGGCTTCTACGCACAAGGTGGCACCTCATCCCGGCCCAAGGGTGGTGGCAGGAACCCAGGAGGCGCTCGGGAACTCAGCAGGGCCCGCCCCTGGGGCCAGGGGTCTGGCAGGCTCCGGGGGCAAATGGACTACGGAAACCGAGAGGGGCCCGTCCGCGCCAAAACCCAAAACGCGCTGCGGCCTCCAGGGACACAGGGGACACAAGTGGCTGTGTGGCTTGCAGTGCCCGACCAGAGGGAGGGGAGGTTGTCTGGCTGCTGAGGCGCAGCCGGTGTCAGCCCTTCGGGGAACTGCCCGTGGATGCTTCGGGAATGGGGGCTGCCAACTCAGAACCCCCGTTCCCTGTGGCTGCAGCCAGCCAGGGGGCTCCAGGGTCGGGCGTGCCCGCGGGCCTGGTGGGCTTCTTGCCTGTGTGCAGGGCTTCTACGCACAAGGTGGCACCTCATCCCGGCCCAAGGGTGGTGGCAGGAACCCAGGAGGCGCTCGGGGACTCAGCAGGGCCCGCCCCTGGGGCCAGGGGTCTGGCAGGCTCCGGGGCAAATGGACTACGGAAGCCGAGAGGGGCCCGTCCGCGCCAAAACCCAAAACGCGCTGCGGCCTCCAGGGACACAGGGGACACAAGTGGCTGTGTGGCTTGCAGTGCCCGACCAGAGGGAGGGAGGTTGTCTGGCTGCTGAGGCGCAGCCGGTGTCAGCCCTTCGGGGAACTGCCCGTGGATGCTTCGGGAATGGGGGCTGCCAACTCAGAACCCCCGTTCCCTGTGGCTGCAGCCAGCCAGGGGGCTCCCGGGTCGGGCGCGCCCGCGGGCCTGGGGGGCTTCTTGCCTGTGTGCAGGGCTTCTACGCACAAGGTGGCACCTCATCCCGGCCCAAGGGTGGTGGCAGGAACCCAGGAGGCGCTCGGGGACTCAGCAGGGCCCGCCCCTGGGGCCAGGGGTCTGGCAGGCTCCCGAGCAAATGGACTACGGAAGCCGAGAGGGGCCCGTCCGCGCCAAAACCCAAAACGCGCTGCGGCCTCCAGGGACACAGGGGACACAAGTGGCTGTGTGGCTTGCAGTGCCCGACCAGAGGGAGGGAGGTTGTCTGGCTGCTGAGGCGCAGCCGGTGTCAGCCCTTCGGGGAACTGCCCGTGGATACTTCGGGAATGGGGGCTGCCAACTCAGAACCCCCGTTCCCTGTGGCTGCAGCCAGCCAGGGGGCTCCAGGGTCGGGCGCGCCCGCGGGCCTGGGGGGCTTCTTGCCTGTGTGCAGGGCTTCTACGCACAAGGTGGCACCTCATCCCGGCCCAAGGGTGGTGGCAGGAACCCAGGAGGCGCTCGGGAACTCAGCAGGGCCCGCCCCTGGGGCCAGGGGTCTGGCAGGCTCCGGGGGCAAATGGACTACGGAAGCCGAGAGGGGCCCGTCCGCGCCAAAACCCAAAACGCGCTGCGGCCTCCAGGGACACAGGGGACACAAGTGGCTGTGTGGCTTGCAGTGCCCGACCAGAGGGAGGGAGGTTGTCTGGCTGCTGAGGCGCAGCCGGTATCAGCCCTTCGGGGAACTGCCCGTGGATGCTTCGGGAATGGGGGCTGCCAACTCAGAACCCCCGTTCCCTGTGGCTGCAGCCAGCCAGGGGGCTCCAGGGTCGGGCGCGCCCGCGGGCCTGGGGGGCTTCTTGCCTGTGTGCAGGGCTTCTACGCACAAGGTGGCACCTCATCCCGGCCCAAGGGTGGTGGCAGGAACCCAGGAGGCGCTCGGGGACTCAGCAGGGCCCGCCCCTGGGGCCAGGGGTCTGGCAGGCTCCGGGGCAAATGGACTACGGAAGCCGAGAGGGGCCCGTCCGCGCCAAAACCCAAAACGCGCTGCGGCCTCCAGGGACACAGGGGACACAAGTGGCTGTGTGGCTTGCAGTGCCCGACCAGAGGGAGGGAGGTTGTCTGGCTGCTGAGGCGCAGCCGGTGTCAGCCCTTCGGGGAACTGCCCGTGGATGCTTCGGGAATGGGGGCTGCCAACTCAGAAAACCCGTTCCCTGTGGCTGCAGCCAGCCAGGGGGCTCCAGGGTCGGGCGCGCCCGCGGGCCTGGGGGGCTTCTTGCCTGTGTGCAGGGCTTCTACGCACAAGGTGGCACCTCATCCCGGCCCAAGGGTGGTGGCAGGAACCCAGGAGGCGCTCGGGGACTCAGCAGGGCCCGCCCCTGGGGCCAGGGGTCTGGCAGGCTCCGGGGGCAAATGGACTACGGAAGCCGAGAGGGGCCCGTCCGCGCCAAAACCCAAAACGCGCTGCGGCCTCCAGGGACACAGGGGACACAAGTGGCTGTGTGGCTTGCAGTGCCCGACCAGAGGGAGGGAGGTTGTCTGGCTGCTGAGGCGCAGCCGGTGTCAGCCCTTCGGGGAACTGCCCGTGGATACTTCGGGAATGGGGGCTGCCAACTCAGAACCCCCGTTCCCTGTGGCTGCAGCCAGCCAGGGGGCTCCAGGGTCGGGCGCGCCCGCGGGCCTGGGGGGCTTCTTGCCTGTGTGCAGGGCTTCTACGCACAAGGTGGCACCTCATCCCGGCCCAAGGGTGGTGGCAGGAACCCAGGAGGCGCTCGGGAACTCAGCAGGGCCCGCCCCTGGGGCCAGGGGTCTGGCAGGCTCCGGGGGCAAATGGACTACGGAAGCCGAGAGGGGCCCGTCCGCGCCAAAACCCAAAACGCGCTGCGGCCTCCAGGGACACAGGGGACACAAGTGGCTGTGTGGCTGCAGTGCCCGACCAGAGGGAGGGAGGTTGTCTGGCTGCTGAGGCGCAGCCGGTATCAGCCCTTCGGGGAACTGCCCGTGGATGCTTCGGGAATGGGGGCTGCCAACTCAGAACCCCCGTTCCCTGTGGCTGCAGCCAGCCAGGGGGCTCCAGGGTCGGGCGCGCCCGCGGGCCTGGGGGGCTTCTTGCCTGTGTGCAGGGCTTCTACGCACAAGGTGGCACCTCATCCCGGCCCAAGGGTGGTGGCAGGAACCCAGGAGGCGCTCGGGGACTCAGCAGGGCCCGCCCCTGGGGCCAGGGGTCTGGCAGGCTCCGGGGCAAATGGACTACGGAAGCCGAGAGGGGCCCGTCCGCGCCAAAACCCAAAACGCGCTGCGGCCTCCAGGGACACAGGGGACACAAGTGGCTGTGTGGCTTGCAGTGCCCGACCAGAGGGAGGGAGGTTGTCTGGCTGCTGAGGCGCAGCCGGTGTCAGCCCTTCGGGGAACTGCCCGTGGATGCTTCGGGAATGGGGGCTGCCGACTCAGAACCCCCGTTCCCTGTGGCTGCAGCCAGCCAGGGGGCTCCAGGGTCGGGTGCGCCCGCGGGCCTGGGGGGCTTCTTGCCTGTGTGCAGGGCTTCTACACACAAGGTGGCACCTCATCCCGGCCCAAGGGTGGTGGCAGGAACCCAGGAGGCGCTCGGGGACTCAGCAGGGCCCGCCCCTGGGGCCAGGGGTCTGGCAGGCTCCGGGGGCAAATGGACTACGGAAGCCGAGAGGGGCCCGTCCGCGCCAAAACCCAAAACGCGCTGCGGCCTCCAGGGACACAGGGGACACAAGTGGCTGTGTGGCTTGCAGTGCCCGACCAGAGGGAGGGAGGTTGTCTGGCTGCTGAGGCGCAGCCGGTGTCAGCCCTTCGGGGAACTGCCCGTGGATGCTTCGGGAATGGGGGCTGCCAACTCAGAAAACCCGTTCCCTGTGGCTGCAGCCAGCCAGGGGGCTCCAGGGTCGGGCGCGCCCGCGGGCCTGGGGGGCTTCTTGCCTGTGTGCAGGGCTTCTACGCACAAGGTGGCACCTCATCCCAGCCCAAGGGTGGTGGCAGGAAGCCAGGAGGCGCTCGGGAACTCAGCAGGGCCCGCCCCTGGGGCCAGGGGTCTGGCAGGCTCCGGGGGCAAATGGACTACGGAAGCCGAGAGGGGCCCGTCCGCGCCAAAACCCAAAACGCGCTGCGGCCTCCAGGGACACAGGGGACACAAGTGGCTGTGTGGCTTGCAGTGCCCGACCAGAGGGTGGGAGGTTGTCTGGCTGCTGAGGCGCACTCGGTGTCAGCCCTTCGGGGAACTGCCCGTGGATGCTTCGGGAATGGGGGCTGCCAACTCAGAACCCCCGTTCCCTGTGGCTGCAGCCAGCCAGGGGGCTCCAGGGTCGGGCGCGCCCGCGGGCCTGGGGAGCTTCTTGCCTGTGTGCAGGGCTTCTACGCACAAGGTGGCACCTCATCCCGGCCCAAGGGTGGTGGCAGGAACCCAGGAGGCGCTCGGGGACTCAGCAGGGCCCGCCCCTGGGGCCAGGGGTCTGGCAGGCTCCGGGGCAAATGGACTACGGAAGCCGAGAGGGGCCCGTCCGCGCCAAAACCCAAAACGCGCTGCGGCCTCCAGGGACACAGGGGACACAAGTGGCTGTGTGGCTTGCAGTGCCCGACCAGAGGGAGGGAGGTTGTCTGGCTGCTGAGGCGCAGCCGGTGTCAACCCTTCGGGGAACTGCCCGTGGATGCTTCGGGAATGGGGGCTGCCAACTCAGAAAACCCGTTCCCTGTGGCTGCAGCCAGCCAGGGGGCTCCAGGGTCGGGCGCGCACGCGGTCCTGGGGGGCTTCTTGCCTGTGTGCAGTGCTTCTACGCACAAGGTGGCACCTCATCCCGGCCCAAGGGTGGTGGCAGGAAGCCAGGAGGCGCTCGGGAACTCAGCAGGGCCCGCCCCTGGGGCCAGGGGTCTGGCAGGCTCCGGGGGCAAATGGACTACAGAAGCCGAGAGGGGCCCATCCGCGCCAAAACCCAAAACGCGCTGCGGCCTCCAGGGACACAGGGGACACAAGTGGCTGTGTGGCTTGCAGTGCCCGACCAGAGGGTGGGAGGTTGTCTGGCTGCTGAGGCGCAGCCGGTGTCAGCCCTTCGGGGAACTGCCCGTGGATGCTTCGGGAATGGGGGCTGCCAACTCAGAACCCCCGTTCCCTGTGGCTGCAGCCAGCCAGGGGGCTCCAGGGTCGGGCGCGCCCGCGGGCCTGGGGGGCTTCTTGCCTGTGTGCAGGGCTTCTACGCACAAGGTGGCACCTCATCCCGGCCCAAGGGTGGTGGCAGGAACCCAGGAGGCGCTCGGGGACTCAGCAGGGCCCGCCCCTGGGGCCAGGGGTCTGGCAGGCTCCGGGGCAAATGGACTACGGAAGCCGAGAGGGGCCCGTCCGCGCCAAAACCCAAAACGCGCTGCGGCCTCCAGGGACACAGGGGACACAAGTGGCTGTGTGGCTTGCAGTGCCCGACCAGAGGGAGGGAGGTTGTCTGGCTGCTGAGGCGCAGCCGGTGTCAGCCCTTCGGGGAACTGCCCGTGGATGCTTCGGGAATGGGGGCTGCCAACTCAGAACCCCCGTTCCCTGTGGCTGCAGCCAGCCAGGGGGCTCCAGGGTCGGGCGCGCCCGCGGGCCTGGGGGGCTTCTTGCCTGTGTGCAGGGCTTCTACGCACAAGGTGGCACCTCATCCCGGCCCAAGGGTGGTGGCAGGAACCCAGGAGGTGCTCGGGGACTCAGCTGGGCCCGCCCTTGGGGCCAGGGGTCTGGCAGGCTCCCGAGCAAATGGACTACGGAAGCCGAGAGGGGCCCGTCCGCGCCAAAACCCAAAACGCGCTGCGGCCTCCAGGGACACAGGGGACACAAGTGGCTGTGTGGCTTGCAGTGCCCGACCAGAGGGAGGGAGGTTGTCTGGCTGCTGAGGCGCAGCCGGTGTCAGCCCTTCGGGGAACTGCCCGTGGATGCTTCGGGAATGGGGGCTGCCAACTCAGAACCCCCGTTCCCTGTGGCTGCAGCCAGCCAGGGGGGCTCCAGGGTCGGGCGCGCCCGCGGGCCTGGGGGGCTTCTTGCCTGTGTGCAGGGCTTCTACGCACAAGGTGGCACCTCATCCCGGCCCAAGGGTGGTGGCAGGAACCCAGGAGGCGCTCGGGGACTCAGCAGGGCCCGCCCCTGGGGCCAGGGGTCTGGCAGGCTCCGGGGCAAATGGACTACGGAAGCCGAGAGGGGCCCGTCCGCGCCAAAACCCAAAACGCGCTGCGGCCTCCAGGGACACAGGGGACACAAGTGGCTGTGTGGCTTGCAGTGCCCGACCAGAGGGAGGGAGGTTGTCTGGCTGCTGAGGCGCAGCCGGTGTCAGCCCTTCGGGGAACTGCCCGTGGATGCTTCGGGAATGGGGGCTGCCAACTCAGAACCCCATTCCCTGTGGCTGCAGCCAGCCAGGGGGCTCCAGGGTCGGGCGCGCCCGCGGGCCTGGGGGGCTTCTTGCCTGTGTGCAGGGCTTCTACGCACAAGGTGGCACCTCATCCCGGCCCAAGGGTGGTGGCAGGAACCCAGGAGGCGCTCGGGGACTCAGCAGGGCCCGCCCCTGGGGCCAGGGGTCTGGCAGGCTCCGGGGCAAATGGACTACGGAAGCCGAGAGGGGCCCGTCCGCGCCAAAACCCAAAACGCGCTGCGGCCTCCAGGGACACAGGGGACACAAGTGGCTGTGTGGCTTGCAGTGCCCGACCAGAGGGAGGGAGGTTGTCTGGCTGCTGAGGCGCAGCCGGTGTCAGCCCTTCGGGGAACTGCCCGTGGATGCTTCGGGAATGGGGGCTGCCAACTCAGAACCCCCGTTCCCTGTGGCTGCAGCCAGCCAGGGGGCTCCAGGGTCGGGCGCGCCCGCGGGCCTGGGGGGCTTCTTGCCTGTGTGCAGGGCTTCTACGCACAAGGTGGCACCTCATCCCGGCCCAAGGGTGGTGGCAGGAACCCAGGAGGCGCTCGGGGACTCAGCAGGGCCCGCCCCTGGGGCCAGGGGTCTGGCAGGCTCCCGAGCAAATGGACTACGGAAGCCGAGAGGGGCCCGTCCGCGCCAAAACCCAAAACGCGCTGCGGCCTCCAGGGACACAGGGGACACAAGTGGCTGTGTGGCTTGCAGTGCCCGACCAGAGGGAGGGAGGTTGTCTGGCTGCTGAGGCGCAGCCGGTGTCAGCCCTTCGGGGAACTGCCCGTGGATGCTTCGGGAATGGGGGCTGCCAACTCAGAACCCCCGTTCCCTGTGGCTGCAGCCAGCCAGGGGGCTCCAGGGTCGGGCGCGCCCGCGGGCCTGGGGGGCTTCTTGCCTGTGTGCAGGGCTTCTACGCACAAGGTGGCACCTCATCCCGGCCCAAGGGTGGTGGCAGGAACCCAGGAGGCGCTCGGGGACTCAGCAGGGCCCGCCCCTGGGGCCAGGGGTCTGGCAGGCTCCGGGGCAAATGGACTACGGAAGCCGAGAGGGGCCCGTCCGCGCCAAAACCCAAAACGCGCTGCGGCCTCCAGGGACACAGGGGACACAAGTGGCTGTGTGGCTTGCAGTGCCCGACCAGAGGGAGGGAGGTTGTCTGGCTGCTGAGGCGCAGCCGGTGTCAGCCCTTCGGGGAACTGCCCGTGGATGCTTCGGGAATGGGGGCTGCCAACTCAGAACCCCCGTTCCCTGTGGCTGCAGCCAGCCAGGGGGCTCCAGGGTCGGGCGCGCCCGCGGGCCTGGGGGGCTTCTTGCCTGTGTGCAGGGCTTCTACGCACAAGGTGGCACCTCATCCCGGCCCAAGGGTGGTGGCAGGAACCCAGGAGGCGCTCGGGGACTCAGAAGGGCCCGCCCCTGGGGCCAGGGGTCTGGCAGGCTCCGGGGCAAATGGACTACGGAAGCCGAGAGGGGCCCGTCCGCGCCAAAACCCAAAACGCGCTGCGGCCTCCAGGGACACAGGGGACACAAGTGGCTGTGTGGCTTGCAGTGCCCGACCAGAGGGAGGGAGGTTGTCTGGCTGCTGAGGCGCAGCCGGTGTCAGCCCTTCGGGGAACTGCCCGTGGATGCTTCGGGAATGGGGGCTGCCAACTCAGAACCCCCGTTCCCTGTGGCTGCAGCCAGCCAGGGGGCTCCAGGGTCGGGCGCGCCCGCGGGCCTGGGGGGCTTCTTGCCTGTGTGCAGGGCTTCTACGCACAAGGTGGCACCTCATCCCGGCCCAAGGGTGGTGGCAGGAACCCAGGAGGCGCTCGGGAACTCAGCAGGGCCCGCCCCTGGGGCCAGGGGTCTGGCAGGCTCCGGGGGCAAATGGACTACGGAAGCCGAGAGGGGCCCGTCCGCGCCAAAACCCAAAACGCGCTGCGGCCTCCAGGGACACAGGGGACACAAGTGGCTGTGTGGCTTGCAGTGCCCGACCAGAGGGAGGGAGGTTGTCTGGCTGCTGAGGCGCAGCCGGTGTCAGCCCTTCGGGGAACTGCCCGTGGATGCTTCGGGAATGGGGGCTGCCAACTCAGAACCCCCGTTCCCTGTGGCTGCAGCCAGCCAGGGGGCTCCCGGGTCGGGCGCGCCCGCGGGCCTAGGGGGCTTCTTGCCTGTGTGCAGGGCTTCTACGCACAAGGTGGCACCTCATCCCGGCCCAAGGGTGGTGGCAGGAACCCAGGAGGCGCTCGGGGACTCAGCAGGGCCCGCCCCTGGGGCCAGGGGTCTGGCAGGCTCCGGGGCAAATGGACTACGGAAGCCGAGAGGGGCCCGTCCGCGCCAAAACCCAAAACGCGCTGCGGCCTCCAGGGACACAGGGGACACAAGTGGCTGTGTGGCTTGCAGTGCCCGACCAGAGGGAGGGAGGTTGTCTGGCTGCTGAGGCGCAGCCGGTGTCAGCCCTTCGGGGAACTGCCCGTGGATGCTTCGGGAATGGGGGCTGCCAACTCAGAACCCCCGTTCCCTGTGGCTGCAGCCAGCCAGGGGGCTCCAGGGTCGGGCGCGCCCGCGGGCCTGGGGGGCTTCTTGCCTGTGTGCAGGGCTTCTGCGCACAAGGTGGCACCTCATCCGGCCCAAGGGTGGTGGCAGGAACCCAGGAGGCGCTCGGGGACTCAGCAGGGCCCGCCCCTGGGGCCAGGGGTCTGGCAGGCTCCGGGGGCAAATGGACTACGGAAGCCGAGAGGGGCCCGTCCGCGCCAAAACCCAAAACGCGCTGCGGCCTCCAGGGACACAGGGGACACAAGTGGCTGTGTGGCTTGCAGTGCCCGACCAGAGGGAGGGGAGGTTGTCTGGCTGCTGAGGCGCAGCCGGTGTCAGCCCTTCGGGGAACTGCCCGTGGATGCTTCGGGAATGGGGGCTGCCAACTCAGAACCCCCGTTCCCTGTGGCTGCAGCCAGCCAGGGGGCTCCAGGGTCGGGCGCGCCCGCGGGCCTGGGGGGCTTCTTGCCTGTGTGCAGGGCTTCTACGCACAAGGTGGCACCTCATCCCGGCCCAAGGGTGGTGGCAGGAACCCAGGAGGCGCTCGGGGACTCAGCAGGGCCCGCCCCTGGGGCCAGGGGTCTGGCAGGCTCCGGGGCAAATGGACTACGGAAGCCGAGAGGGGCCCGTCCGCGCCAAAACCCAAAACGCGCTGCGGCCTCCAGGGACACAGGGGACACAAGTGGCTGTGTGGCTTGCAGTGCCCGACCAGAGGGAGGGAGGTTGTCTGGCTGCTGAGGCGCAGCCGGTGTCAGCCCTTCGGGGAACTGCCCGTGGATGCTTCGGGAATGGGGGCTGCCAACTCAGAACCCCCGTTCCCTGTGGCTGCAGCCAGCCAGGGGGCTCCAGGGTCGGGCGCGCCCGCGGGCCTGGGGGGCTTCTTGCCTGTGTGCAGGGCTTCTACGCACAAGGTGGCACCTCATCCCGGCCCAAGGGTGGTGGCAGGAACCCAGGAGGCGCTCAGGGACTCAGCAGGGCCCGCCCCTGGGGCCAGGGGTCTGGCAGGCTCCGGGGCAAATGGACTACGGAAGCCGAGAGGGGCCCGTCCGCGCCAAAACCCAAAACGCGCTGCGGCCTCCAGGGACACAGGGGACACAAGTGGCTGTGTGGCTTGCAGTGCCCGACCAGAGGGAGGGAGGTTGTCTGGCTGCTGAGGCGCAGCCGGTGTCAGCCCTTCGGGAAACTGCCCGTGGATGCTTCGGGAATGGGGGCTGCCGACTCAGAACCCCCGTTCCCTGTGGCTGCAGCCAGCCAGGGGGCTCCAGGGTCGGGTGCGCCCGCGGGCCTGGGGGGCTTCTTGCCTGTGTGCAGGGCTTCTACACACAAGGTGGCACCTCATCCCGGCCCAAGGGTGGTGGCAGGAACCCAGGAGGCGCTCGGGGACTCAGCAGGGCCCGCCCCTGGGGCCAGGGGTCTGGCAGGCTCCGGGGCAAATGGACTACGGAAGCCGAGAGGGGCCCGTCCGCGCCAAAACCCAAAACGCGCTGCGGCCTCCAGGGACACAGGGGACACAAGTGGCTGTGTGGCTTGCAGTGCCCGACCAGAGGGAGGGAGGTTGTCTGGCTGCTGAGGCGCAGCCGGTGTCAGCCCTTCGGGGAACTGCCCGTGGATGCTTCGGGAATGGGGGCTGCCAACTCAGAAAACCCGTTCCCTGTGGCTGCAGCCAGCCAGGGGGCTCCAGGGTCGGGCGCGCCCGCGGGCCTGGGGGGCTTCTTGCCTGTGTGCAGGGCTTCTACGCACAAGGTGGCACCTCATCCCGGCCCAAGGGTGGTGGCAGGAAGCCAGGAGGCGCTCGGGAACTCAGCAGGGCCCGCCCCTGGGGCCAGGGGTCTGGCAGGCTCCGGGGGCATATGGACTACGGAAGCCGAGATGGGCCCGTCCGCGCCAAAACCCAAAACGCGCTGCGGCCTCCAGGGACACAGGGGACACAAGTGGCTGTGTGGCTTGCAGTGCCCGACCAGAGGGTGGGAGGTTGTCTGGCTGCTGAGGCGCACTCGGTGTCAGCCCTTCGGGGAACTGCCCGTGGATGCTTCGGGAATGGGGGCTGCCAACTCAGAACCCCCGTTCCCTGTGGCTGCAGCCAGCCAGGGGGCTCCAGGGTCGGGCGCGCCCGCGGGCCTGGGGGGCTTCTTGCCTGTGTGCAGGGCTTCTACGCACAAGGTGGCACCTCATCCCGGCCCAAGGGTGGTGGCAGGAACCCAGGAGGCGCTCGGGGACTCAGCAGGGCCCGCCCCTGGGGCCAGGGGTCTGGCAGGCTCCGGGGCAAATGGACTACGGAAGCCGAGAGGGGCCCGTCCGCGCCAAAACCCAAAACGCGCTGCGGCCTCCAGGGACACAGGGGACACAAGTGGCTGTGTGGCTTGCAGTGCCCGACCAGAGGGAGGGAGGTTGTCTGGCTGCTGAGGCGCAGCCGGTGTCAGCCCTTCGGGGAACTGCCCGTGGATGCTTCGGGAATGGGGGCTGCCAACTCAGAACCCCCGTTCCCTGTGGCTGCAGCCAGCCAGGGGGCTCCAGGGTCGGGCGCGCCCGCGGGCCTGGGGGGCTTCTTGCCTGTGTGCAGGGCTTCTACGCAAGAGGTGGCACCTCATCCCGGCCCAAGGGTGGTGGCAGGAACACAGGAGGCGCTCGGGGACTCAGCAGGGCCCGCCCCTGGGGCCAGGGGTCTGGCAGGCTCCCGAGCAAATGGACTACGGAAGCCGAGAGGGGCCCGTCCGCGCCAAAACCCAAAACGCGCTGCGGCCTCCAGGGACACAGGGGACACAAGTGGCTGTGTGGCTTGCAGTGCCCGACCAGAGGGAGGGAGGTTGTCTGGCTGCTGAGGCGCAGCCGGTGTCAGCCCTTCGGGGAACTGCCCGTGGATGCTTCGGGAATGGGGGCTGCCAACTCAGAACCCCCGTTCCCTGTGGCTGCAGCCAGCCAGGGGGCTCCAGGGTCGGGCGCGCCCGCGGGCCTGGGGGGCTTCTTGCCTGTGTGCAGGGCTTCTACGCACAAGGTGGCACCTCATCCCGGCCCAAGGGTGGTGGCAGGAACCCAGGAGGCGCTCGGGGACTCAGCAGGGCCCGCCCCTGGGGCCAGGGGTCTGGCAGGCTCCGGGGCAAATGGACTACGGAAGCCGAGAGGGGCCCGTCCGCGCCAAAACCCAAAACGCGCTGCGGCCTCCAGGGACACAGGGGACACAAGTGGCTGTGTGGCTTGCAGTGCCCGACCAGAGGGAGGGAGGTTGTCTGGCTGCTGAGGCGCAG